>NW_012137191.1:14597082-14664028 GCF_000956105.1 Propithecus coquereli
CCGGACCAGCAGCATATAGACAGATAACCACCCAATATGAAAGCTGTTCCATAACAAATATGTGTGGCACATGTCAGAGGCACAGAGGGAAGGGAGCAATCAACCCTCCAGAGGGAACTAGGGAATGAGGGGGGCTGTGATGCGTGAGAACAGGTGCATCAGGTAGGAAAGACCAGGCAAGCATCCAGGCAGAGCCGCTCTATCCCAAATCCATGATCACTGCACCCTGTCAGCCCAACAGACTCATGAACACGCTCATGTTCGCCTAGGTCTCTTCTCCAAGGTACATTTATTTTCCTAGATTTTTTTTAACCTTTATAATTTCACAGAGAGGTTTAGGTTGACACACCCACGCCACCTCCCACTGCTGACCCTGTGGGGACTGGTGAAAGCATTCCATATATTTTGTGCATAACACTTACCACAACTGAAATTAGTTAAAAGTTAGCGTGATCTTTATTAGGTCTCTATTTTTCAAGAATCTAAAGTCTAAATTATCTAGAATCTAGAGTCCATATTATAAACCTTATGAGGTCGGGGACTCTGGCCATCTTGTTGAATGGATCCCCAGAGGAAAAGCAGATTGAACAACACAGCTGGAATGTGGTACATGTTGGCTGAATGAACTCATGAATGAATCAGTGGACTGTTTCTTATACAACATGGTTTTGAATTCTTTTACCACCAACCAACTCCAGCTGGTTTAATGTGCAGCTTGCAGAACTGAGTCCATTTTTCCAGACTTGTCTACCTTCCTTCTATATACAGGGGAGAGGCCTCCTGAGAAAGGCATTTTACAAGCCACGGAAGTCCTTCGACTTGGACTCTTCAATCAGAAAGATTGGAGAAGGAACAGATTATTCCAAGGTCCAGAAGAGTGGCCACAGAGGTAGGATTCAGAGACCCCCACACAAAGGACACGTGGCCAACATGTGGACATTTTGCTTCCTCAAAAGCAAGGGGTGCTCTTGACATCAGAGGCCTCCAAGAGTGTCCCCATCACATTTTCTATAGGTTTCATTTGCTCTAAATGCAGGATCCTCTTAAAAACCACAGAGTAGCAAGTTCCAGTCAACCAAACCATTCACCATTTTCCCAAAATACCTACTTTCCCTCCCTTGGGATGTGTTTCCTCTGCTCTATTCCTATCTCATTACCCCCACACCACTACCTCTGCCTACCAGAATTCCACCCCTTGCCTCTGCCACTCCTTCCAGCCCTACAGCAGGAAATGACCTTTCTTCTCTGGCTTCACAGAGCACTTGACCCTTGTTTGGCATTTGTCAGGACGTCTTGTGTTATAATTGTAATATAATTATGAATGTGCCCCATGCCCCAGTGGTGGACAGAATTCTAAAATGGCCCCAAGATTCCCACCCCTGGTAGACACACCCCATGTAATCCTCCCCCCTTGATGGTAAGCAGGACTTGTGACTCTGATGGGATATCATTCCATGATTGTGTTACATTATATGGTAGAGCAATTTTGCAGATGCAATTAACAACCCTAATCAGGTGACTTTGAGTTCATGAAAAGAGAGATTTTCCTAGGTGGGCCTGACATAATCAGGTAAGCCCTTGAATTCCAAGAGATTTGAAGGGAGAGAGGTTCTGCCTCTGGCCTTGAAAGAACAAGCTGCTATGATGTCGATGGGGCTCCATGCTAGGGAACAGCAGCAGGCCACCAGAGAGTAAGATAGCCCCTAGTTA
The DNA here is from genome assembly GCF_000956105.1 of Propithecus coquereli. Classification (NCBI taxonomy): domain Eukaryota; kingdom Metazoa; phylum Chordata; class Mammalia; order Primates; family Indriidae; genus Propithecus; species Propithecus coquereli. Next base: position 14,598,793 of record NW_012137191.1, read on the forward strand.
ACAGCCAGCAGGAAAGTGGGGTCCTCTGTCCCACCACTGCAAGGAACTGAATTCTGCCAACAACCCTGGGCCTCAGCTGAGACTGTAGCCCCAAATGACCCCTCAATTTTAGCCCTGTGAGACCCTGAGCAGAGCACCCAGCTAACCTGGCCTGGACTCCCAACCCAGGGGAATTGTGAGATATTACATGTGTGTTGTTTTGAGCCACTAAGTTTATGGTAAATTGATATGCCACAGTAGAAAACTAAAATACCCATCGAATAGGTTGTCTCCAATTTTTTGTACATCATTAAATTCAATGCAGTTAGTAACACTTCCTATTGTACTTGGTTCTAAAATAATTTTGAAGATGATTCAAAATACAATGGTCCCTATAAACTATGTTTCTTCTAGACTGTTTCTAGTGAAAAAGGGAGTATGGAACTTTTAGCTAGTTCCTAATAACTACAGTGATGTGTTTTATAAAGAATCAGAAGACATGAATTCGAATCCCGACTCTGTCACTAACTAGCTAGGTTGCCTCGAGCAGTCAAAGCCAAGTCGATTTTGTGGTATGTTAACTATAAATATAAGTAATGATTATAATAGCTGTTATTTGTTGATAAACTCCCATGTTTCAGGGACAGTATATATATTGCTTATAAATACCATTGTAGTAGTGCCAGATAGACATTATTTTCATTATACAGATGAAAATGGTGAGACTCAGAGATTAGATATTACACCGAAGGTCTGAACCCACTGCAGAACAGTACCAAGATGTGAAGCCAGACTTGTCTGACTCACAGGCCTGGCTGTTTCCCTTTAAAGTGAAGGGAACTATAAGGTATTCTCTAATTGGTACATCCTGAAAATACAGACCGAGTGTGTGATCTCCATAGCACGAGGCAGGGAGAGGACCCTCCTCCTACGCCCCTAAAGGTGAGTCACTTCTGAGTTCCTCTCAGTCCGTCAGTCGGTCAGTCCGAATGTTCCCAGGCTGAGACAATGGCAGGGACCCAGAGCCCATGCAGGGAATCTACTCATATTTAAGAACTTGTTTGCTTAGAACAGTGAAAAGGAAGTCAAGAGTGAACTTTCTGAGCTTCAGAGATATTCTCAGGGCCCATTTGGGAATAAGCATAAATCTTCAAATTTATCCAAAGTTTAGCAAATTCACAATGACAAATGTAACAGTTCCTCTAAATTGAAGTTCATCTCTTGGCAGTTTTGGAAGCTTGGAGAAAATGCCAGCAACAAGGACTTGGAAGGAAATAAATCTTTAGATTCCCTGAAAACACGGATAGTTATTGTGGAAGACATATGGAGGACCCCATACTGCGTTGAGAAAGAAAATTTATAAATGTCAGCTTTGTAACAGCAATGTCAGAGGGATTTCAGAAAACCACACTTAACTATGATGACAAAAATAGGCTGCAGGTACACATTTGCTATTAAGAACTAATTATTCTTAACTTGTGCTGTTTCCGGGAAGAGTGGGCAGGAGAGAGGGAGGTAAGTTTCCAGGATGCAGAGCGAGAAATTGGATTTTTTTTTTAAATTCAAACAGGTAACATTTAAAGATTCTCAACTGTTTAAAGAGTACTGCGTAGTGAGTGGGATGGTAAGGGGTCCACAATATGGGCCTCAAAGGCCTCTGCATCTCTTAGGGCCTCGCTTCCTTCATCTCTTCAACACTAATGGCCAATATGACACCTGCTCCCAGGCTCATAGTGAGGATGGAATGTCACATTGCCACCCAGTCCCGCCAGCAAATATTAACCATGGGCCACCTCTCTACTGCGGCAGCAGGCACGGGGCTACAAATGTGAATGAGACACAGTCCTCACCCCCAGGGAGCTTACAGAGGGTCCTGATTTAGGAAAGAATTTTATAAAGTGCAAAGCCTTATTACAATGTTTGTCATCTTAACTCATTTACCAATCAGTAGGTTATTGTTGGGCACACATTTGGAAAAGCCCAAAGTAAGAATCCACTAAGTGTCTGACTCTTGGTTTTTTTTGCAAATTATAATATCATAGCAAGAACTACTTATTTTGGACTAAAAATTAGAATCTGTACCTGTGTCTCTTTTTAGACAAAACCACAGCTACTATTGAAGGGTCTTGAATTTTTTTTTCTTTTCCAAAGGGAAAGAAATGATAAATGAAATTGTAATTCAAAAACAGGGAAAATAGGAAGAGAAATGATATCATATGCATTCCTTATTTCCCTGGGGATGGGTCATCTTCCGTTTCAGTCCTGAAGGCTCTGAATGGAGATTGTGCCAATTAAACAGAGCCCTGGTTGCCAACCCAGCCCAGAGCTAAGAATGGAAGGGACACAATGGAAAAACCAACTGTTAAGAGATGCAACGGGACCTCAGGAAAGATGATACAGATATCTAATGAGATATACAAAACTTCTTAGAACTTCCATAACTAACGTCGATGAGGCAATGCTAAAGATGAGCCTGGATTTAATAAATCTTTTAATATTTCCACAGCTGGGCCTGCTTACACGAGGCTGGTGGACCATTTTCTTAAATAAGGCATGGTGCTGGTCTGACATTAGTTTAACAAGGTAATTATCAAGTGAAAAATAGCTGCCGCACTGCTGTGAACCTGAATAATAACTCTCATAATTACTGATTTTGGGATCATCTTTTAAAAAAATAATAGGGCTCTAAGTACTGAAGCATTTTATAGGAAATACATTCTGGTACAGTGTCTGGAAGTGTGGAGAACTATTAAGGATATAATTAGCAGTTTATTTACATAATCAGTCAAACACCGTTTATCATTTCTCTTATGGTCCTATTGAAGGGAAGCAAATAAGCATAAGAATGTTAAGTTATTTTGTGCAGGCAACCTTGAAAAAGTTGATTATTATTAATTTTTTAAAAGCTTGAAAGTTGAACTTTTCTAAATGCCCCCACCGCAAAATAAATACGTGTAGCCAACTTGACCAAATGCTAGTACAATTTCACATCTATGGCATGAAAAACCTTTCCAGGGGAAATTTTATGTGGACAAGTACATCTCTCAAGTAGCTAACTTTAATTTTTGGAATATTTTCAAAGTTTGCATTAATTCTGAAAACACAAAAATAATCATTCTTTGCCTCAGAACCATCTCAGATGGTTGGTTCTTATCTGGAATACAAGAGTAATGTGGAAATACCATGTGCATCTGTGAGGAAATAATCTCCCAAGCATGACTGACTGCACTGGGCTCATATTTAGATTCTGAAAGAACTCTTCTGTTTTTCATTGTTCTCTGAGTCACAAACCCATTCTGATGTAGCAAATGATCCATTTTTCAAAGTAAAACAGAGACAATCAAATTGCAAAAAAGATTATTTAAAGGCAGGAATAAGTAAGACATAATACATTTTTAGGAAAGTTTGTAAACGTAATGTAATGCTCTTATTTCTTTAGATAATATGAAGAATGGATTCTGATGTGTAAGTGCATCGTTGTCCTACATCTCATAAAAAGGGAGTGGCTTTATTGCCATGCTCCCAGGGGACCTTACTTTCTCCTTTTTCAGATCTTCAAAATGATTATCAGTGTCAGTTGTTGTCAAGTTCAAGTTCTCCTGACTTGTTGGAAAGTTAAACATACACATTGTAAAGGGGGAGTTCCCATCAAAGAGTATATTAAAGAGGACACCAATTGGGGAAGAACCAACTTCATAAAAATAAACAAGCACAGCATAATGGTTGTGTGAAGCTGATTCTCCTGGAATGAATAATAAAAGCAAAATACATAAAGGCACCAAGTTCTGTAAGCTCCTGAATTCGAATATTCCAATATGACTACCTTGATTAAACAATAAATAATGAAACATACCCTGATGGGTAATTCTGTCATGGAGCCTCTACATTCTTAATGAAATCCATCAGAACATTGCTTAATATAATTGTAGAAGAATGCTAATTTAACCTGACTTCAACAAATGCTTTATTTTACCCCATCTGCATAAACAAGGTGTGTTCCCAACTTGAAAACAAAACGTGAATGTGAAGATTAAGCAATACATTGGCTTGTCGGGGAGGTTGCCTGGAATCACCTCACCCCACTAACTGAAATATAACACACCAGTATTACACAAAAGAAATACTGCATGCACCTCAGCTTAACTCCCATTTTTCCAAATACCTATACATTAAAAATGGTGCCAATGTTACATTTGGAAATAATATCTGAAAATAATGTGTTAAGCATTACAAGGAACAGATTCATAAACAGAGGCAGAGGGAAAGAATATGAAAAGACATGGCTAAGATCTGTGAATAGTCAAGTCTTCGAAACAACAGCTCACTGGATCTTTAGCTCCTCAGAAGCAATAGATTTTGTTCATTCATCTTCTTATCCCCAGGGTACAGAAAGATGACACATGGAAAGTCCTTGAGGAAGGTTAAATACATAAATAGGTGTTCCCGCTGAAAGTACATCTAATAAGATCCATTCAAGAAGAAGATTCAAGTGCCTAGTTAACTATTGCTAAGGACTACTTCTGTGTGATGACATAATTGGACTTATTAGGAGGTCGGGAGACTAGCTATGTGGTGAAATACTCAACAAATCCATGATTCAAAGCACCAAGGAAAAAAGAAAATGAGCCTTAGCGCTATACGTTGGGTAGATGTAATTTTAGTTTGGAGAGTTTAAAATGTGAGTCTCAAGTCCTGGTTCTGTTTGCAGATAAATTTCCAGATTGTTCCGTGACTTTTCTCTTACTCTGTGATACAAAACAGGCTGCAATAAATTGAGATTATGATGGCAGAAATTTATTAAAACATGGGAAAAACCATAAGTGCAATAATATGCCTGCAGGCTAGATGATCAGACATCTCGGGACACATGGTGCTGTTCACCAATACAACATCCTTATTCAGTCCACAGATACCTACTGCAAGCTTTATATTTGCGAGGTATAAAGCAAATACAGGGTGTTTTCTGACATGAGTTTAAGAACTAAGGGTTTTAGAAGATTAGAAAGAAGTCTTTGCCAGTTTCAATTTTTTTCCACTGGAAGCAGACTTGATCAGCAGCCCTTGCTGCTGGTATAATATATAATACATGTTATATACTTTTTCATAAAAATTGTATGTATTTAGAGTGTACAACATTATGTTTTGTTATATATATACATAGTCAAATGATTACTACAGTCAAGCAAATTAACATAGCCATCTCCTAATATAATTATCTTTTAGTTGTTGTTGTGAGAGCAGTTGGAATCTACTTTCTTAGCAACTTTCTAATATACAATACAGTATTATTCACTCTAGTCATCATTGTGTACTTAAGATCTCTAGTGTACCATAGTACTTTGCTTGCCCTACTCTTAAAGTGTTGATGCTATTACATCAGTTAATAGTTTATGAGTCTGTCTCTCTTGTTAAACTGTAAGCCCCTTTAGGGCAGACCACATATACCACACTCTTGTGCGTATGCTCCACTCCTGTCCAGATGCCTGGCATAGTCTACTGTAAAAGGCCTGCAAGACAGACTTTGGACTTCGACTCATGCAGACTTTGACCTGAACCTTCACTCCCAACCTCTGCTTAGGTGTTTCTTTCTTTAGGTGGAGCTCATGAGTACACCTTGCTGGACATAAATACTTGCTGGACACAAACAGAGGTGAGACTTTTGTGAATAAAAAGACCAGGTAAATCTCTTAGAGTCTTTTTCATACAATGTGTCATGCTCACAGCGCATCGTAGCTGCTCTGGAATTGCCAAGATTCCATATTTGAGCATGAACTGAGATCCTTCAAATATTTACATATTTACCAAAGAAAACACAGGATGGCCAGTTCAATTTAAATTTCAGATAAACAGCAAATAATTTAGTAGTAGAAAGATATCCCAAGTATTGCATTTGTATACTTACATTTTACTAGGCCACCCTACCTTCAAGACGATCAGTAAGCCAGTGGTAAGATGGGTCAGGTAAGGTATTTCCCAACAATTTTTTATAGTACAGAACTGTTACCTTCTCCAGTCCCCAGACAATAAGTGCCAGCAGCACCACCTGTCATTGTAACAACAGAAAAGTCTGCCACACTTTTCCTGTTACCCACCATGGGGTGGTGACATTTTGCTTTGAAAACCATGGGGAATAAATAGAAGTAGGAATATACTTCATAAAATCAAGAGTCAGGAAACGCATGTACCAGGCTTCCATGGATATCATAGTCATACAGAGTCTCAAAAATAGCACATAATGTTAATTTTCTGGTTGGTACCTCATTCAGACCTCCCAATGAAGCTCTCGAGGGCAGTCATAGAGCTGACTTGCTTAAGCCTGTACATTTGACAATTTTAACCCCACGAGAAAAGATCCAATGGTTACCATCCCAGATTTCATAACAGCTTGACTTATAACATATTAAGGGACAATACAAACACACCAAATCTGAAACATCAATTAGAAATGTGGTGATAATTATACCTTCAACTTGTACAGCACTTTAAATTTATTCGAAGCACTTTTGTGTCCATTTTCTCATGTGATCATTAGTGTGGTATTTATTAGAGATGAGAGAATGGAATGTCTGCCCAATCTATTGTTATGACCAATTTGCAACTTCTGATACTATCAATTCGAAACCACAAATGGGAAGAGATTCAGTCTCCTTTTTGTCTTTCAGAAATCTGTCAGTTCATCTGTCAGTTGTGGGCTTTCTCTCAAGTTTTCTGACTAGTCCTAGATTTTCCATTAATGTCACAAGAACATTCTCTTTCTAAGCAACTTAGTTGATTATGCTAATTTAAGGTAAAAGTTTTAAATAAAATGAAATCAAAGCAAATTTTAAAATTTGTGATAAACTCCCTCCCTCCCAAGAATGGTCTGTCCCACAAAGACAATGTCTGACGTGCAGCAAGAGCTCAGTGAGTTTTGGATGAACCAATAGATGAATGAGTGAAGGAACAAATGAACTGTGAATGAAAGTCTGCTCTAGTTCTAACTTAATTTTCTCCAAATCGCACTAGCCTAATGAAAATTGTTGTTGAAAATCATTATAATGTCGTAAAAATCATAACATCCAGAAACCATTTAATACAACTCCATGCATAGGAATGCATTGTCCACAGTCATCTGAGACAATGACACTTACGCTATTATGCCACCAAGATGCCATAGTCACCAGTAAGAATCCATTCCCTTAATTAACCATCAAGGACTACTCTGAGGAAGTGCATTCTTTTCTCTAAGATAAATTTCTGAATGCAATCAAAATCAATTTCCTTTCATCTGATTCTCAGTAAACAAGATATAGAGCCCAAAGGTGGCCAGAGAAGTTACCACTGGCGCTTGGTAAATGTTCAACAGCTCCTCTTTCTCTGAGCGAAATGGGGGGAGTGAGTAGAAATGTCATCCTCTGTTAGGCAGATGTCATAACTGTAGTTGCTTGGGATTTATTTGTTTAAATCACCATCTTCCATTAATATCTGTTTTTCTCTCAGTTAGTCATTAAATTATTGGGGTCTTCATATAGAAAACAGACAGGTCTGATCTGGCTCTTCCCAAAGCCAGAGTTCTTCATTCTGTGTGCCAAGTGACTAAATGAATAACGGGAACTATCCTCTATTTTAATTCTATGTGGCTGTCATATCATAGGTTTAACCCATTCACTTATTCATTATGCATCCATTCATTAATTCATGCAGTAGGTATTTACTGTGTGCTTTCCATGGGTGGCACTAAGCTAAGGTTACATGCGCACCTCATTTAATCGCCACAAGTACCCTGTGATGTTGGCATCATTATTACTTTGACGTTACAGGTGGAAAAACTGAGGTTAAGGTAGTTCAAGGAATGTGTCTAACATCATATCACATGCCTAACATATCACATGCCCACCATAACATCAGTCATGGTGTAGCAAAGGCTCAAAATGAATCTGTGAGGATCCAAAGTCCATGATTTCTATCTCCATCCCCATGAATGAAAAAACAATGAATGAGGAATTTTCACAGGGACAAGTTTACTTTATAGAGAACCTAATCCACAGGGACAGCTAACACATGCCTCTTGAGAAGGATCAGAGGCTTCTAGCACCAGCCATAAAAAACTGTGCCTTTCCAGGTTTCAGGTGGACACCACAGAGGCCATATTCCTCTATGATAGAGCAAAAGACACATGCACAGATTCTGGCCTTGAAATCCTCTTTCCCCCTGGGCTACAGTGTGTGCTCTTTGCATGTAACTTTTCAAAATGGCCACATTCCTGCCACAGTAGTTATTAAGTGGGGTTTTAAAATGCCTTATATATATTATCAAGGAGTGATTTTTCTCAGAAACACATTTTTAATCATGTAATACGATATTAGAAAAAGAGAGAGAAAAAAATAGGGAAAAGTGCTTTCAGAATTCCCATATAGCAAGCACAATAAAAATACAACTGGGTGAGGCAAACCAATAAAAAGCAGTAGAAAAATAGTAACTAGAGATAGTGAAGCTACTTGGGCCTTGTAGAATTGCTCTACCTTGGGGGAACATGTCCAAATACATAGCACATAAAAACACATATTACAAGACAAAAATTGAAGAACTTAGTCAATATTGCAAAGCTTTCAGAGCTTTCAGAGAAAAGGGGAAGTAGGGGAAGAAAATGTAAAAGAGAAACCAGGAGCATAGGAATGGCTCCACAGAGGGGCCGATTGGTGGTTCTTCAAACTATCTGATGAGACTTGGTGACTGAGGGAAATAAAGGCACAAAAAGTGATGACATTTCTTAAAACAACTTTCTTTTCGGAGAGTGAAATGTCCCCACAACAGCCATATCATGGCCATGAAGATGTGTGTTCCTTTTGAAAATCCTCACTTCAGACAGATTATGGAGCTCAAGATGAAATAACAAGTGCATGACAGACAATTACTGGTACCCCCAGCCCCAAATCACAAACAGTGGTTCACGAAAATTTTATCTGAATTGTCCTGGTTCTCAATCTAGAGGAAGCAATATGTTCATTGGAATCCAGTCAAATAAGAATGACAGTTAATATGTATGGAATATTTCCCAGGGGCAGGAAGCACTGCTAAGAACTTTACAGGCATCAGCCCATTAAACCCTCACTTTTTAGATGAAGCCACTGAAGCTTTGAAAGTGATTTACCCCAGATCACACAGGTATTAAAAGAGAGCTGGCTTTGAACCCAGGTAGCAGACCCAGAGCCCCTTCTCTAAGAAGCAGGCCAACAGAAACTGCTCTGAAACAAGATGACGTTTCAGTAGCTACCTCATTTCCTCACCTAACTTCCAAAGCAATGGCCACCTAGACAGAGTTTAACCAAGTGTTCTGGAGTCTTTAGCCCTTAAAGGAAAAAGCCCCACACATACTTAATCACTCTTCCCCTCCCCATTCCCTCCTCCTGCTCACCACTTACCAGAAGTGAGAGTGGGTTTCTGAGGTTAAGCACTAGGATGATAATAGCCTCATCTCCTGCATTTCAACAGGAGACCATCTGGACTCCCACCTGGCCAGGGAGCCTTTTCATCAAGCTCTACACATGGTACACTCGATAAGTCCCTGCCCAATGGGAAGCTTCTTCAATGCACAGAACCAGGTGAGGCCAGGACCACGCATTGGTATCAATAATTATAAATACTGGAGACTATGTGCTTCAGATGGTGCTAGGCTCTTTGATTATGCCATCTCATTTAATTTTCACAAGTCATTGATGGCGGTATTAAATACATATTGCAATAAGAAGATGGAAGTTTTGTTTATCAAGCAAATCATGGATTAAAGCCCAAGAATGTTTGCATTGAACCCTCTTGCCCTTTCTCCTACACCCTGCAGCCTCTCAGCATCTCTAATGCCTGCCTGGCATGGGCCTTAGGAGATCTTTCTCCATGTTTCTCTCCCAGCAAGGAAATGTTTCCTGAAAGAGTTGTGAACCACATATTTCCTAGGAATGCAGCCAGGATGAACTTGGACATGGGCTGGGTCTGCTGAGGGGCCACCGGTATCAAGTTATCCAAATGGTTGTGACCATGATGAGGAAAGAGAATGGTATGGGTTATAGTTCTGCCACATGCCTAAAAGGAGTTAAGGGAAATTAATATTTTACTTAAAACTAACAGTGAGTGATTAACCTAAGAATGTTCACTTCCATACTAGATGGGGAAGGAAATAGTAACACACCATGCTGGACTTAGAATTGCAAAGCAGATATGCAGAGGGCTTTGAGGACCCTAATCCCTGACCATTTCAAATAAAGACACAACAATCATGTGAGACCCTTACTTCTGTTACCAGAAGTGTTTGTGTTGATGAACTCATTTCTTTTCTCTTGGCTATGGCACGATGTAGGGATAGGATGTGGGTGTGTGCGTGTGTGTGTGTGTATGTGTGTGTGTAAGATAATGGGTGGGTGGACTGACTTTGCGGTCAACAGACCTGAGGCTCTATGACTCACCAGCTGGGCATCCACGTAACCTCTCTGGACCAAGTTTCCATTTTCAGAAAAGACCCTTTTTGGCTCTAGTGGTCTTTATTCTACTGATCTGCTGACAGGGAGTTGCCCACCCAGACCCTCCTTCCTTCCTGAGAGTCCACCTTATCCAAGGGGAGAGCTTCCTACTTGGAATTGCCAACTTCTCCAGCTGCCAGAGGAATGCGTTTCTCATGCTCTCCAAGGCAGGGGCAGGCAAGTGGCCTAGGGACGCTAATGTCCAATGTCCAGTCGGGCTAATCCTAATGCAGGATAGACCTGGTAAGAGTCCAATAACCAGGTCCATCCTGTACCTCTCCACACCAACCACACCTGTCCCATAAGAAAACATCAGTGACCTCCACCTGCCCAATCATGTCCCACCTGGGGGATCCCTCCACCATCTGGGGAGTGAAGGGCTTTGGGGCTTGGGGTGGGTGGAACAACAGTATCAGTAGAGAGGAGCTCTCTGCTTTCTGAAAGGGAAGAGCAATGGATCGCCTAGAGCATCACTATTTCCTGAATTATTATATTGCTGGTACTTTTGTCCCTATTAAAGAAGATCAGATGATATCCTAGGGTTTATTTGAAAATGTCATCAGGGCACTGTGGGTCAGGTTCTTCCAGTTTAAAAAAGCCCAAAGATCTTGGTAAAGGATTGTTTTGCCAACATTCTGCTTGGTGATATAAGCTTTTCCCCAAACATCTATTCGTTTACTCACTCATTTATCCCATCATTCAACAAATATCTATTGAGCACCTATTATGGGTGAATTCTTTTTTTTATCAGAGAATTTAGCAATTAACAAAACAAAGCCTCCGTCCACATGAAAATGACATTCTAATAAGGGGCTGTAGACAACAAACAAATAAGCAACGTCTATCACAGGATTTATGGCCCCCTAGAGACAGGATATCCTAGAGCCAGAAGGACCCTCCAAAGACAGGAGATGGAGAAGGAGAAAGAAAAGTTTTTCTAGTAAGCTGAAAAAAACCTCATCTAGATTATTTCCTATTACCCAGCGTGTGTGTAATTGGGGAATTTTTTTTTACAAATACAAATGTCATAGCCAAATCTTATTTTCCTCCTCAGAAATACAAAGCTTGCAGCTCCCTGGGAGGCGAGAGGGAGAGCTGAAGCTTCCAGCCTGGGGACAGCCAGGCGCTGCCCAGCCTGGCACAGCACGCCCGCACCGCACCGCGAACGGGTTAAGGTGGCAGCGCCCGAGCTCGGAGCGCTGCATAAACAGTGCGTCCTAAGCAAGCGTCGTCTTCCCCGTCTCCCAGTCTTGGGCTGTCAATCAGCTGTCACTGGGCCCCACATCAGCGGCGTGTGCACATCACCACGCTGTCAGCAAGGCAGCTGACGAGTTTCTGCTCCAGGCCGTCAATCATCTTTGTTTCTCTTCTCCACTCGGGAAATATTTTGGCTCGGAGAAACAAAGAAACCTGAGCAGCAATGGCTCATCGTCAGGCATTTACTCCTGTACATGGAGACGAGATCCGAACAGGAGCTGATCGTGCTCAGCCCCCAACAATGTCGGGGTGGGGGACGGACACAGGGAAGAGCAAGAATCTGGTTTATTAGTACACACTTCAAAACTGTAATTCTGGTTCCTGGAGCAGACCCTGATGGATTCCCTAACCAACAAAGGACAGGAACATAAAACAACGATAACTTGGAGTTATCAGAGCTTATGCCTCAGAAAAAAATAAGGCAGTTCAGAGGATGGATGACGGCTTGGTTAGAAATTATTCAGCATTGATCAGGCAGCCTTTTGAGGAGGGAGTAATTGTTGGACTGCAGAGTTCATTTATCTCCCGGGGACTTGGAAACACCTCTCTAGAGCAGGAGGCTGCTTGCAGACACCCACACATGGGGAAGCAAATTAACCCAGCAGGCCCCCTGTGAAGTGAGATTCCCGGTGCTTGCAACAGGAGTCATTTTGTTGCATGTGAAGGCACTACCTGCCCCCTCACCCAAAATATTGATTAGACGTCTCCCACACCCTTAAAAGCCACAATACACAAATCTAAAGAGATGCTTCTGGCAACGAGTTTCACTTGGGCAGCAAGTTCACACTCTCCCCTATTTGCCACTATTGCAAAATCATCATATGCATATATTAACATAATTAATCAACTAATTATGCAATAGATCCAAATGGTACTAAGTTGTCTAAAGCCCCCCAAAATTTAAAAAAAAAAATTGTTGTTCCCTAGTGACTTTGAAATAGATTTTGCAACAGTCAGAGCTTTAGTTATGTTTATCAAGAACCCTACTACCTATCACTTGCCAGATGCTCTGGATTGACTCGTTCATGCCGCGGCTGATTCTGTCATCATCTCAGTGTTTGTGACAGTGGGGATGGTTTTCCCTCTGATGGATCCTTTTATATGTGCAACGCTGATTTCTGAAAACACATCTCTCTCTGATCTAACCGGACATTAATTGCTTTTGTGCTGATGTATCCATGCCTCTTGGTCTGGTAGCACAACTAGCAAATCTGATTTCTGACAAGTTGGCTGAACCTAATCAGGACAGATCAGCTGTTACCTAAGGTGCCACAGGCTGTAATTTGAGGATCTTTACAGAGTTATCACTCGCCGGAAAGACAAGGAACTATAATTCTATCAACACTAATCCCAAATTCCGTGTACGACGCTTCTGTGGCTTTCCCCCCTCCCCAAGAGAAGCTAGCGCTTGTCAAATAAATACCTGAGATAATTGATAACAGGGAATTAGACGGATGTGGCTGATGCAGTGACAGAATTTTTTTTTAAAGAACCTTCAGAAGCAGAACATTGGGTGTCAAGTGCGAGCCGTCAGGGATAAAAGAGGATGGCAGAGAAGAGATGCATGGAAACTTTCCATTATTCGGCTTCCACTTGTCACTGGGTGACTTGGTTCATATTTGCCTCGCTCTCTACACAGGCAGGTACCCAAACATTCTAAGCCTCGAAGGAAATCTCTCAGAGCCGACTCGGGCTGCCACCCAGTGACAATGCCTTGATGGGAAGCAAGAACATTGTCAGGAGTGGAGGTATTATTGTCAGGCTGTCAGCTCTGCGCTATTCTCTGAACACCCCTGTGGTTTTCTTACAGGCGCAAGAAGAGGGAATATTAGAAAAATAAACTTCTTTCTTACTGTATCGCTTTGGTCCATCTTCCAAACAAAATGAAAGGGTTAATGTGGCGTCATCTTCAAAAAATTCAGTGGCAAACGCGTCCCACCAGAGGTTGTCACTATCCTGCAAAGAGACAGATCATTTATTTAACAGGAGAGCAGGGAAAATGTCTCAAAGAGGAAAGGAAAAAGGGAGAGAACGAAAAACCCAGTGGCCGCCTGCTTGTTACTTAGCATATGTGTGTGGGTGTTCTAGCAAAGGGTGGGTGGCCTGTGGTCACTCTCCAGATTAATTGCCTCCAACGGGACTGAATTCCAATTCAGTAAGTGAGCTTAAACAAACCAAATGAAAATTAATTCTCAGGGACATATTTGGGAAGATTTAATAATCTTGCTGTAAAACACAGTATGATGTTTTTTGACAAAAGGGTTCGCATTTAATGTAAAATACATTCAACTTCTCTCTCTCTTTCTGTCTCTCTCTCTCCTCTTTTAAAAGTCCATTTTTACAAATAGAAACCACAATATTAGAACCAGGTTAAAGGCAGTAATTTTTTAAAAATAATCAAAAGCGTGCAATGCTCACCACCCGAAGGATGGACATATTCGAAACTCAGACTTAGCGGGGGAGGGGGACGCAAGGGCAACATACGTAACCTGAACATCTGTACCCCCATAATATGCTGAAATTAAAAAAAATAATCAAAAGGAATGTTCCTAGTTCTACTCTAGGCAAACATCCCTATAAAAGATATAGGTAATGAGAACACTCATTCTATTTTACAAGAATGAGGTGCTGCCAAATAAAAAATAAAATAAAATAAAAAACAAAAGATTCAGGTTTTGCTACATCAGTATACAGATAGATAGACGAGTTTATGTATAAGTAATGGCCACATGCATGTGGATTGTTCTTGAGGATTGTTTTACAATGATAGGCAACCACCAGCTTGTTATTAGAACAATTATTAAAAATAGAGCAGTTCGGCAGAGCACAAGTCATCGGCATGAACTCTGTTTGTCTTGGGTTGAGTGTTTCTCTTGCTTATCCAGAAAACTCTTTGGAATTGGCCCCGTTTAAGGCAGTTAGAATCACTGCTAATCCCCAAGGGGAGAAGGGGACCTCCTATAGCAGTAAATTCAGAAGGTTACACAGAGTGTCATACTTAAAGGAGGAGCATACCATGGCCTCATCCTCTGCATAGGGCCCAATTTACCCCCAAAATCTTAAGTGCAATCTTTTTCTAGAGAATTGTTGGTTTGTGCCAGATTTCAGGTCAAGATGCTTCCCAGCTGCCTGTCAGATGGGCGTGGGGACAGATGGGGAATTGCTGCTCCCAACTCAATAGTCCCCACCGCTGGGCCCTGGCAGAGATACTGCAAGCCTCTCTTCTTCCCATTAAGTTGTTCTGCTTATGACAACATTAAGTTGTTGTCACTGGCAGGTCTCAAGAATGAGTCTTTAGTCCCAGCAAGAATAATTAAGGAGCCATGGAAGATTGATGCAGTCCTCTCCGTCAGAAAAGAAACTCAGACAAATGAATTTTTGTTTCTCTCTATCTCTGGCTTCCTCCCAATCACCACACCAAAAACTAATCCTTTTCCCAGTAAAACAGCGCAGATATAAAACCACCCACACGCAATGCATGAATCCAATATCAACTACCCTCCCTTTCTACTTTCAGAAACAAATATGTATTGAGCACTTAGCTGTGTGCAGGCCCTCAGAATACACAGCTGAATGAGAGATCGGTCCCTACCCTCAAAGGGCTCAGAACCCCCTAGCAGAAGACAACCACATGAGCAACCAACAGGTAGCTTCCCTCCACATCTGAGAGCACAGTGTGCATCTCAATGCTCTGGAAGCGGGTGGAGCTTTTAGAAAACTTGGTGGACTTGGAAGTAGAGGAATCAGCTGGGGAAAGAACCCATGTTCTGGGTTTATTTGACTTGGGTTTATTTGACTTCAAATTGCTACACAGATGGAAAAAGAGCCATAATTAACATTTACTGTTTACCATTTGCCAAGCACTAGTCTAACTGTGTGTATTTTCCAACTTAATCCACACTACTAACCTGTTTCATATGTGTGTGTGTGTGTGTGTGTGTGTGTGTGTGTGTGTGTGTGGTTTTCTCTGCAGTACAAGTAAAAGATACTTCTGTGCAGGAGCTTTGTTTTGCTAGCTACTCTATCTCCCAGCCCTAAGAACGGTGTCCAGCCCATGATATTACTCAATAAATATAGTTCAATGAAAGAATGAAGTTGCTCATATTGTTATCTCTACTTTGAAAGTGCAAGTGTAGCTGATAAATGTAATTTCCCATTTACCAGTGGGAAATGCACACTCAGCCAATAAATGGTGGACGTGGGATTTCAACTCAGACTGTTGGACATCCCAAACCTGCCCAACCTCTGCTCGGTAGAGGCAATCTTTGGGAAGCAGGGGTTAGGACTCAAAAGAAGGGAGGTAGAGCCAAAAGGGAATATTTTGTCTCCAATTGGTTTCTTCTGTGAGCCCCTTGTTTTGTTGCACAGCCTTGTTGCCAGAACTCACGCCCAGGAGAACGCCTGGCACTGCCATAGTACAGCCAGTCGTACCACATCATTGGCAGAATTAGCCTGTGGCCAACGCTGCCTCTTTGTACAACTTATTTTACCTCCCTGAGCCTGTTTCCTTACTTGGAAGTCGAAGATAACAACAGCAACAAGAATATCTATCTGGCAGGGTAGAAGTGAGGATTAAATAAATTAGTGAATGTAAAGTGCCCACGAAAGTACCCAGAACACAGGGAAGATCAATAAAATGCCCTTTTCCTGCCTCTACGTGCCATCTTTAATATCATTTCTAGAGCAGGAGACATTCGCATTATAAAGAGCTGCATAGAAAATGAACTTTATAAAACAGTCTGTTTATAAATCAAGTGCCTTTCCCTATTACTTCAACTGTTTGCAACTCATTTACCTGGCAACAGCATCTGTATACAACACAGTTAAAAATCTGAATGGGAATTTATAAAGTCTCTTTTGCCGTGCTCATTATTCAGAGGCCCAGCCACCGGATCAGAAGCTCCACATCCGTTTTCTAATAATCTAACTCTTGGTTTCTGGCACTTCTGCTAGAAAATGGACAGCAAAAGGCAAAAGTCAAGGGAAATCGAGGCTGATCTGAGGTCACTGGGTGAAAAGAAAGTACTCAAGCTAAAATGAGGCTCGAGAACTGTCTATGAGCAGCATCCTGGGTTCTACAGGTCCTAGATAAATGATTTTTGGCAGAAGTTGAAAGAGGCATAACGATCCAAGAAGGGGAGATGTCATTTGATTCAAACTAACTGCCATAGAACATGGGTTGAGTCAACATCTCATGAAATTTCAGGATACATTTGCTAGGAGAATGGGCACATCAGATAACTACACAAACAAAAAGAATAATTGGCTTTGGTCACACTCTTGAAAGAATATCCCCAAAGTAAAAACGTAATATTTAAGTTGATAGTACTAGGCACATAATAGGTAGATATCTTTTGGACCGATAGAATAAATGAATGAGTGGATGGATGGACGGACAGATAGATGGATGAATGAATGAATGACATTCTTTATTGTACCATCACAAACCCAACTCAAGGAAGTCACAGTACAAAGTTGTCCAGAGATCTCCATTATGGACCTTTGTCTCTGGATCAATACTCTTAATCTGGCATAAAAATTCTTTGCTTTATAAATTTAAATTATAATTGTCAAACTCCCCCCCCCACACACACTCATATATAAAGCTTTTGAATTAGTACTTAGTTACAAGAGGAGAAATGATTATGTAGGACAGGAAATAAACGGAGTAGAGCTTTAAGCAAAAATTATTAACTGAATAAAGACCAATCTTGTGTTGGCTGTACATGAAGGAAGCTGATTATGGAAAGAGCACATATTGAGGGCCCCTTGGTCAATGATAGCCCCCATAACCCAGTATTTTCTAAGTGCCTTACATGTACTGAACCACTTTATATTCACAACTGCTCTAATTGCTACCAAGGGGCACAGCAGACAGCCTTACAGAGAATTTATGTTCTTAATGTCTGTACTACACTGACTTGAACATATGTACTCTGCTTCCTAGCTGAGTGCCCTTAGTCAAGTCACCTAATTTCTTTGCATCTGTTTGTTCATTTAGTTGGGAATAATAATCTCAGTGGATTGTGAGGACCAGCACATAGTAGTTGTTCGATGCACGTCATTATTATTCATTATTATCTCACTTGACCCTCAAGATATTCACAAATAGAGAATCTGAATTTCCAAAAAGTTAAGCTTACTCAATAAAGATCAGAGGGTAAGGAAATGGTAAAGCTAAAGTTCACATACAAGTCTGCCTAATTCCAATCCATGCTTTTTTCCAAATAATAATTCCACTTAAGAAGTGATTTTCCACCTTAGCTTGAAAACCAAAATGGTTCACAAGAGTTAGAGGAAGAAGTCGGCATTGGCTAGAGGAAATTCTGCCTGAGGAAACGTCCTCTTCCAACCTTTTTGGAGTTTGCACACCTTTCTCACCTTCAGGTGGTTTTCCTGATAATAAAGCTCCTTTGTGAATACCTCTTACTTCCACTCTGCTGCCTGGGATATAGTTCCTGGGATAAGTTAGGCAATTTTGTAGAAGAAATTTGCATAATACAGAGGCTGGGAGTTCAGGGAGTGGCTGAAATGCACTAAGGAAAAGCTCTGCTCATCCGAATAAGAAATCTCCAGCAGAAGATCTAACAAGCCTGACTGGTAGAAACTCGGTGCTTAGCCACACAGCTATCTCACGAATTATGGGCAACAATAAAAATCAGTCCTTCCACTTTCCAGCTGGTCATTGTCAGTCATCTAGAACGGCATGTGCCATGCAACACGGAGGATGCCAACACTCTGCCTGGCCACGTTTGAGCAAGAGAAAGGGACCAAGGACAGGGAAAATGCAATTTTACATACAGGCTAGCAAGGCCAAGTTCAGCAAGATGGCCAGCAATGGGCAAGGGGCTCAAAGAAGAAACCAATCTGAGACAAAATATTCCCTTTCGGCTCTTCCTCCCTTCTTTCTGAGTCCTAACCCCTGCTTCCCAAAGATTGCCTCTACAGAACAGAGGTTGGGCAGGTTTGAGATGTCCAACAGTTTGAGTTTAAATCCCACCTCCACCATTTATTGGCTGAGTGTAAATTTTCCACTGGTAAATGGTAAGTCAATGAGTCAAGTTCCTGTGGCTGTTTTGAGGCAAGGATCCCAAAGAGAAGCTCACTAACTCTGGTTTCTCCTCAAGTTTGGAGGGGGAGCGGGGTGCAGTGGACCACTCTCACCCACACAGGTGATCATCATAAGTCAAACTAACTTAGAGATTAACCAAGAAGTGCATTGAGACAGCCCAGTAGGTCAAGATCTACCTTTTGGGATCCCCAAGTAAAGGTTATGGTGCATGGCCTTAAAGCACAGCCATGAGCCTGAGATCTTGTTCCCAGGTACGTGGGGTGGGCATGTACTAATACATCTGCTACATAAGAGTTATAACTCTTGGTGTGTATGTCCTGCAAGATTCTTTCCAGGGAAAGCCCATTTCTTTCCACATCAGGAAGAGACCGGCATAGCCAGGAGCCCTGGAGTTGGCCTCCAACTCTGCCTGTGTGTAGCTAAGGACCTCAGCAACTCCCCTTTCAAGGTCAAGGGCTCCCTGCTGTTTTCTGCCTCCCTGACTTTGCATATGTCTTTCTGTTGGACTGGCATGTCCGGCAAATGCCAAGTCCTAGTTCATGGACCCCTCTTTCACTGTCTCCTATGCTAGGAAAGCTCTGCCCCCATTAGAGAGTGTGTGAAATTATAATGGAATCACAACCTTGTAACATGCATTTATCTAAAGTTCTGACTGCTGCAACAGATTGAGTCGCTTAAGTATAGAGACTGGGCATTATGTATCTATCCACCCTCAGCAGAATTCCCACCTAGGAATTAGTACCCAGTAAAGTTGTAGAAAAATGGAATGAACAGATGGAGAGGCCCCACTCACACAGTAAGATTCTTCCTCTAATACTGTCGGAATCTTCACAGTGTAAGCTCGGCAGCGAGGGGCCAGGACAGTGTTCAGGTGAAGCCTTCTCTCTGCCAAGTCACTGATGTTTCACTTCCCATCAATGGGATGCCCAAGATGTGCATGTCAGAAGTGCACATTGAGGCAGAAATTTAAAAAAATTATCTCACACCTACACTGCCATGCTATGGAGCCCTCTTTTGGATATTGGCCTTTTCAAGAACATTGGTTAAAATTCTTACAGCATGTGAATACATGTTACTGATTGTCATTAAGTAAGCCAGGCTTTAATTTATTAATTTTTAAAAAGAGGGAACAGATGACAATACAATGAAGACACATGGGCTCATGACCCAGAATTAACAATTATTAAAATATCATATTTTCCTTCTTTAAAGCAATTAAAAAATATAAATAAAAATAAATGAGCTAGGTCCCTATATCCTACTCTATTTTTCTCTCCCCTCCCCAAGACTCTCATAAACAACTGTCTCATGAAAATCATATGGGTCTTCCTAGCCTATCTTTTATGTGTATGCATACATAATTCCCATCACATACAGTACTATTTCGTTTTTAATATTTTATTTAAATGGCATTATGTTCCCTTCTTTAAACATGATTTTTTTAAATTCAACATTGTGTTTGGAGACCTATCCACTTTATATATAGGAGCCTCTTCTTTCCTCATATAAGTTACATAGTAATACATTGAATGAATGTACAGTCATACTTTTTATTTAAACATTTTGATACTAATGATCTCCAGATAGTTTCTAATTTTTTGCCATTATAACAATGCTTCCATGAATATCTTTGTAGCGTCCCTTTGTGAGTGTGTGCAAGAATTTCTCTCAGGCTTATGCCTGCAGTGGCTGTGCCTAGGCACAGGGTTTGCGCTTGTCTATATTTCCTTTCTCTCTTTAGAAGGTCCCTGCACTGCCGTATTAAAGACTTCTGGTCTGACTGATGCCTGGGCAGAGATTCAAGGGGTACTTCTAAGTGATACATTTCCAAGTGAGATCTAGTAGCAGAAGCAGCATAATTGTAAAGCAGATTCCAGCTCCACCAGGAGAAGGAGGAACATCTAGAAGTCCAAAGAAGATGTAATAGTGGAATAATAATACTATCACTGATAAAAGTTTGCCTATCATTCTCTTAAAGGAGGAGTGTATGTTATGGGTTTCATTAACCAAAAGGAGGGTTATTTCTTGACACTGACACACGAAAGAAATCATAGGTTCTTCAAGGCCCTTTACAAGGACTCATGGAACAGAATGAGCACCAAATGCACCAACTCATATGTTTATCTAGCTCTATCCACTCCGCCACAAGGCTTCTGATCTAGGACATGCCTTTTCCCAACAGACAGGTACTTCCAATCCTTGCTGTTGTTTAGTTTCTAAACTGCGTGTGGTAAGTGTTTAGTGAATATTAATAGGTAAAAAGCGGATTCTTTTCCCCAAAGCTAGAAAGTAACAATAGCATAGAGCAACCTGCACGTAAATAAAGATGAAATTAACTCAGCCTGAATGCAGACAGGGGAAGTGGTGCTGACAGTTCTCATATATTTTAATTCAGTAAAAATAACAACAAAGCCTTTCCATTTTAAATAATCCCCTATATGCATTTCTGCAATTAAAATCCTTGGTCCTTTTGTCCCATCTCACAGGTGAGCCCAAGTTCCACTAGCAGCCAAATCATATATCAGGATGAGCGACACACTCATGTCAAATAGCAGAAGAGAGTTTTAATTATACTTAAAAATCCACTGAAGCATTTTGCTTCCATCCTGGTTTGTCTCCTGTTCCCAACCCTGTCCCTCTCCACCAAAAACAGGATCCTGGTGCCAGGGCTGCCCCCGGCATCTTTAACTTAAGCATTGACAGGTTACGTGGGATTTTTGCCAGAGTAATTATTTTTCAATTCAACAATAATGAGAAATTACCATGGCAACCACTTGTCACGTGGTTCACATACACCCCCTCCAAAGAATGAACTATACTTCAAGCATCTATTCCTTGAAAATGTGTTTATTTTTTATTAAAATAAACTTAAGTCAAAGTGGAAAGCATTCTGAAGGGGGCTGAAAGCAGGGAGATGAGAGGACCTTGACTTTCTCCAGTATCTTGTGGCTCAGAAAATAAGAATAGCTCATCTTCTAACCTTACTCTCTTGTACACACACACTTACATAACACAATTAATTTGGATCTTCCCCTCACAGTTACTGATGTTTTACACATCAGCTAGCCTCTCTCAGAAGATGTTGAAGAAAGAATAACTGTGCCTCAAATGAATGAGGCAGGAGTACACTTGCTTTCCCTAAATTTTTTGGCTTGCCACATCCACAC
The DNA here is from genome assembly GCF_000956105.1 of Propithecus coquereli. Taxonomy (NCBI): domain Eukaryota; kingdom Metazoa; phylum Chordata; class Mammalia; order Primates; family Indriidae; genus Propithecus; species Propithecus coquereli. Next base: position 14,620,758 of record NW_012137191.1, read on the forward strand.
ATTGAGACAGAAGACAGAAAAGATTCCAAATCTCACGCTTAGAGCCTTTCCTTTTCGTAAAGTCCTTCTGACCCTGAAGGAAGCGCAGGTTATTTAGTTTTCAGGACCACAAAAGTCTTTCTTATTCCTTAATCTCTAGCCACTCTTTCTCAAAACCTGGGGGATCTTGTCTCAAACCATCTTTATTTTGAATCAGCCACATTTAATAATGATAGTCAACAGTTACATGACACTTCCTACGTGCCAGCCACCATTCTGAACATATTGCACATTATAAACTCTTTAAAACCTCACAATGACTCTGAGATGTCTTATTATTAATCCCATTTTATAGATAAGAAAACTGATGCAGTGAGAAGTTATTTGCTTAAGATTACATAGCTACTCAGTAGCAGAGAAAGAGTTCAAACACAGGGACTCTGGCTGGTGAGTATGGACTCTTATAACCACTCCACTACGATGCATCTTTATCCAGAACAATATTCTTCAAAATACCCATCTTGTTAATTGTTTCAACATCCAGTCAATGCTAAGTGCACTGAATGTTTGGGGCTCTACCTCCTGGATAGACAGCCCAAAGCAAGGCTTTCCATCACACCTGTGGAATTCTACATGGACGCACAGAAATACAACAGTAAAGTAAGGCCATTTGCTCTTGCCAGCTGGTAATTAATTGCACAGGCACATAATGGATACAGGGAGAGAATTTTTAATTTCCTCTTTTTTTATTTATCTTTATAGGGCTAAAAAAAAAATCTCATGTTCTAGGGATTGAATTTTTCTTCTCTAATTCTCAACGATGATTTTTCATTCTTAGTTAAATTGCATTTTATTTAACAGTAGATGTTAGTTACCACTTTAACAGAGAAATTCTAAAATGGCATGTTACCAAGATAGTAAATTATGTGTTTTCATAGAGCATCTGAGGGTTTCACTCACAGTTCAAGCCTTCCATTTTAGAAAGTGCTTAGTACGTAGTTCACTCTCTAGGGCGAGTGGATGCCGCCTTGGGAAATAGGCGTATTAAAATGGGCAGGAAGACAAGACCTGGCATCTGGTAGGTACAGATCTTCAGCAAAAGATATGTCAGTATCTTTTCCCTCCAACACCTGAGAAATTCACATATTGCCATTTCCATCTTTAAACCAAAAAATTATTAATTAATTATGAGCATTCCAAAGAGAAATATTATTTAACATAATCTAAAAATAATGACTAAAATGTGTCCACGTTTATGTGCCAAAAACTGACCTTTTTGCCACTGGACTTATCATAACTAATAAAATAATTTTTATTTATGTTCAGATTTCAGTCAGCTTTATGAGGTCAAGATCTCTATCCACACCTTGTGCATTTTGCAAACGTAGCAACTAACACATGGCAGTCACGCAACAAATGACTCGATTATTTAATTATTTACATCATTTGATTTGACAAATAAATATTTATTTAGTTAAGACTCAGCATATTCTCACAACTGAGAAGGTCTGGGGAAGGAAACCAATAGTTTTATTTTCATGATGGTTGAACACCTCCACTCTGTTCCCCATTGACGTGTCTGCGAACTAGGGGTTGTGATTCTTTAATGAGTGAATCAGTGGAAATGTGGAGTTTCACAGCGTATTATTTGACAGTCTTCACAATATCCCTATCAGGTTGGTACCTTTGTTATGCCAACTTAAATGGGGAAACTGAGGCCCCAGGAGGTTAAGAAATGTACCCAAGGTCACAGACCAAGTAAGTGGCGACATCGGAATTTGCCCTCTTTCTGATTTTGAACTTCTGTTTCTATTCATAAAGCCTCACTCACTGCCTATTCTAATCTATAATATTCTGGTATGACGGAGGAATAGTCTTTTCTTTATAATTACATTTCCTTGATACACTCAAACATGGAGATGCGTACTCTAACACATCGAAAATAATACACTGGGAGCTCTATGCAAAGCCACTTTGAAAATGACATAGCAAGGCATTACTCTTGAAGCTCAGGTCTCGTTGGTGACAGTTCTGTGGCAGCGAGCACCATGCCTCATATTACATCACACCATCTAGGTGTGAGAGGTCCCGAGATGCAGGATAATGTGATGAGGCCGCGACTCATATATCTTGAGAAAAGCTCACCATAAAATCAGACACAACTGCTCTGTTCCAACATAAACACAGCAGACAAGAGAACATTTCTGAAAAAGCTTGCAATATTCTAAAGCTTGTTTTTGTGACCCACCCAATTGCATCTGAATAGTTGATCAGATGACAAGAATAATTTTTCAAGTCACCACTAAGAATTGGAAGCCTGTGTCAGAACTGAGGCTTTAGGAAGCCACTTGAAAAGAAAACTCAAGTTTTCCTCTCTTCCTACTTGGGAAAAATGTAAAAAATGGTTTTGTTCACAAAAATAAACATAAGAAACACAGCAGAGGCTCTAAACCTAGAAAGAAAATAATAGGTTTAGCTGGATGATGATCAACCATTTCCTTTCTCTTCTCTGTCTATACATATGTTTACTGGGGGGCTTACATTCTATCTAATATTCCAATGACACCCAAATCTATAATATCTCATGGCTCCCCACTTCTCCCTGGGACTGCAGAACAGTGGCTCCAGCTGCCTTACTGACTCTCCACTTAACCAAAGAGGCATCTCAGATTTACCCCTGCCCAGAGTCAGACCCACCCCCTCCATCTTCACCCCTCTCTAAGTCTTTTTCATCTCAATAATGTAATTCCAGTGTCTCAGTTGCTTAAGGCAGATTCTTGATTCCTCTCTTGCCCCAACCCCACACTTCCAATCCATCAGCACATTCTGTGAATCTACCTCCCATACAAATGGAAACCCATTCATGTTTGTTTCCCTCCACCGCCACCCCATCCCTGAGCCTTCTCTGAGCCTCTAGTAACTCCAGTTTGGACAACAGTGACTGTTTCCTAACTCACCTCTCAGCCCCCATCTGGCTTCCTTGTAACCTGTGCTTTGCAAAGAAGATTGATCTTTGAACAACACGGATTACATTGGATCCTTCCCTGCTAAAACCCTCAGTGGCTCCCCATACTGTGTACTGCCAAAGAGCTCACTGTCCTGTGTGGTCGGGACTTTGCCTTCCTCTCTGGGCTCAGTTCACTCCACTCTCAGCACAACCCCCAGAGCTAGGCTCTTGCCTTGGGAACCCTCCACTCTGCCACAGGGCCCTTGTGGACCAGCATTGATTCCACCACCCATGGCTGCCTTTCCTCTACTTGGTGTGGCTTTCTTCTCCTTGTCACTCAAATCTCAGCTTCCTTGTCACCTTCTGACCATCCCATCTACCGAAGTCAACTTCCTATCACATCAGTTTATGTTTTTCCTCAGTCACACGATTCTGTTTGCTTGTTTATTTCTTACCTACTAGAAATTGTGTTCCTTGGGAGCACAAGATCCTTCTGCCTGCTTTAATGTGAAGCCTGGCATATAATAAGTGCTTAAAAACGACTGCCTGAAGAAATGAATATAAAAAATGTGTTAAACAAACAAAAAAGAAAAGACAAATCTATCAAGGAGATCACATAAATCTCTCTCTTGAACTTGCACAGGGCAGCCGTACCCAGAGCCAGACTTGGCACAGCCCAGTTGATTGCAGCTGCATAATAGAGTCCCAGGACCTTACCAGAATCTTCATTCATTTCATTTTTTTAAATAAATATATGCCATGAATTAAAAGCATTAAAAATATTCATGCCCTTTGACTCAGTAATTCTATTTCTGGGAATCCATCCAAAGGACATAATCCAAAAATATGTAAATGCTTTATACGAAAAATTATTCACCACAGAAGCATTCATAATAGAAACACACACACACACACAACTGGGAACAATGTTCTCGCCCTACAACAGAGGAATGATTCAAGAAACTATGATATGTCCACTAGAAAGAAAATAGGAATCTTTAAAAATAATATTCACAAACGGCTTATAACGACACAAACACATTCTTACATTATAATGTAAAACGAAGAGGGCAGATGGGCAAACAGAGCAGGGGGACTGCGGAGAGGGGGTGGTGCGGCGGATACTGCGTCTGGCTGCAGAGCAGGGAGGCTAAGAAACAGGCAGCAGCCGGGTGGGAAATGCATATATGAGAAAGATGGATTTGCAAGGCAGTGGGGTTAGGGTGAATTATTTGAGAAGTAGTGTAGGGACATATCCAAATGTGAGTTCCAGATGAATGAAGAAAACAAAAAATTTCAACCTATTAGAAGAAAAGGTAGGAGGATATTTATCTTTATGACCTCATCTCAGAACGAGGGGAAATTCTGTGGACGCACCAAAAGGACAAGTCATAGGAGGAACAAATGATCCATTTGAATGCGTCCATATATAAACATTTCGTATGACAAAAGGCATCACACACCGTGGCACTCTAAGTGACAAGCTGGGAGAGGTGAGTTACTAGCATATAGGACAAACTGTTACAAATCAAAAATCAAGGTAGTCAGAAAGAGCAAAGGAGGTGAAAGTACCAATCACAGAAAATAAACCAAAACGGCCAATAGAGTCATGAAAAGATGCTCTATTTCACTTGTAATCAAGAAAAGAAATATTAAAACCAAGCTAATCGCACACCTATGTAAGCGTCAAAAAAATTTGAATAAAACCACTTGTTGCTGGAGACGTGGGGAAGGGCGCACGCTCACTCGCGTCTGAAGACCCGGGGCCAGTGTGGCCAAATCCCAGGGCTCGCTGCCATTTGCATCGCCCCTCCCCCCCGACGTCATCGCAGCCTGACCAACCTCTCCTTTCCCCTCCACTCCTGCAGCTACAATGCCCCGGTCTCCCCAGGTTCTGCCGCACCGTCCCAACCACCCCCCGCTCATCCTTCTGGGTTCCCACCGCAGTCTTGCCTCCACCCTGAAGCCTCCCAGGCCTCCCAACCATTTTCTAGATACTTGTTTTCTTTTTAAGTAATTAATATAACCTTCATGGTGACAACTCCTGTAGTACTATATTTTCATTTTTTTTTACATTATGTCCAATTATTATATTTTTATGTCTCTGCAATTAGACTCTGGGTTGTTCTTTGCAGCCCTATTGCTTATCTGACCCCTATTTATCGCGTGTTTCATTATGAACCAGACAATGTGTATTATCTTTTTTCAAGCTTTTGAACCATATTATCAGGGAGGTATTATTATTATCCTCATTTTACAAGGGAAAAAACCCAAAGCTCAGAAAGGTTGCTTAATTTTCTGAGAGTCACACAGCTGATACATGTTGGAATCAGTGTTGAAAGACATCTAATCTGGCTCCAGAATTCATCACTTTTAATTGCTCTGTGTGTGTGTGTGTGTGTGTGTGTGTGTGTGTGAGAGAGAGAGAGAGAGAGAGAGAACGCATTTGGGGAAAATACATAGTAAAAAAAGGCTATATACACATATGCAGGAATGCTCATAGCTTCACTATTCTCTATAGCCATGAAATGGAAACAATCCCAATGTCTGTCAACTGATGAATAAATAAACAAAATGTGGTATCTCCATACAATGGAATGCTATGAGCAACAAAAGGAACACAATTCTGGGGCATGCTATATGTAATATGTACCTCAAAATAGTATGCTAATGAGAGAAGCCAGACACAAAAGACCATATATTGTATGATTTCATTTACACGAAATGTCCAGAATCCTGGCTCTTTTTACCTGTGTGATCTCAGGCAAATGACTGAAGCTTTCTCTGCCTCTGTTTCATCATTGGTAAAATGGACATGATGATGCCTCACCTTTAATTGGGAGGATTAAGTTAGTGACTGGAAAAGAGTAAACACTCAATAAAGGGCACTATTATTAAGTGGCAGAGAAAGTCCCAAGGCCAGAGTTTCTGGGGATATTAACTAACATTTACCAGTAATGCACTGTACAATACAGCCTGCACACTTTGCAACCAGATGACCTGGGTCTAGATGCCAGGGCCATTATTCTTTGCTCTGTAACTTTGGGAAAGTTTCATAATCTCATTTGCCTTTTCTGTAAAAGTGGGAACAATAAAGGTAGCTATCTCAGAGTACTGCTAGGAGGATTAAATGAACTGCTACATTAAAGTACTTAGTACCTGGCATGCAGTAAGCCCTCAATAACTTTTATCCATCATTATTGTTATGGCCATCAATGTCAGATGACATAAAAGACACCCAAGATGAGGTTCCCTATTCTCAGAAAATACATAATCCAATTATCTGGGTCTGGACACATAGTTGACCCAGTACTGACAGTGACAGTGCACTGCCCTTTATTGGATTAAAAATAAGGTGCTGTCCTCTGTCTGTCTCCCTCATGAGCTTGAGATTGCAAACTGCTCAAGGGCAGGATGAGTGCTTTAATTTTTACTGTACCCCTCGTGCCTAGCATGGTGCTTGGCTGAGAAAGACCAAGAAGGCAGCACCTATCAGAGTGAGTTTTCAATGCAGCCTGAGGAAGCAAAGCCTTTATTTTGCACACCAGCCTCAAATCCACAGTTGCACATGGCTCGGGCTAATTTGCATCTCAGCAACTCAGAAAGCACTGCATTTAGCTATTCAGTTTGCTTCCTTGTCAACTAGAGATCACAACTTGCAAGGCAAAAGAGAGCTTAAGAGAACTGTGGCTCGCCTGCCAGCATCCATATTTAGATCAGCAGGATTTTTCACTTTTCCCCTTCCATCTCCATGAGAGTCAGGAGACTGGGTTCTAATTCCTATCCTGATACTTCTTTGCTGTGTGACCCTAAGCAAGTCCAAATCAAAGAATCTTAGGGGTTCAAAACGTCCTTAGAATGTGTGCCTGGGCCTCAGCTTCCCCATCTGTCAAATATAAGGACAATTCTAGGGGTCCTTCCAAAGGCATCCAGCCAGAACATTCATTTCTTTAGGAATGTATTGTTCACTGAGAGAACCTTCCCACTTTCCTCACTCTTGCCTTCAGTGAAAACATTTTGGAGGGATCTTTAGTCACGGATAAAGTGGAGACAACATCACCACCGAAGGATATAAGAGAAAAGATTCCATCATCTACCAGAATGCAAGAATAATCCCCATACATATGGCAGATGGAGTTCATTCAACGTGAGTGGCCTCTGATGGACTGGGGGTGATTACCTAGGACTCTGAGTGCATTCACGTGTTCAAAAATAGTACTGAGCACCTACGATGTGCTAGACACTGTTCTAGGCTTTAATGATAAAGCAATGAACAAAAAAGAAGTAAATCCCTGTCCTCATGGAGCTTGTACACTAATGTCTGACAAAGAAGACAAATAAGTGAAATATGTCATTTATTAGATAGTGTTAGATGTACAGGAGAAAAGCAATAAACTAGGAAAAGGGGGCATGAAATACAGGCTTGGAGAGGGAGAAGTGAAATTTTAGAGGAAGGCCTTGCAGAGAAAGTCTCCTTAGAGCAGGGTTTCTCAACCTCAGTGTTACTCATATGTGAGCTGGACAGCTCTTTGCTGTGGGCGGCTGTCCTGTGTATCATAGGGTGCTTGGCAGCATCCCTGCCCTCTACCCACTAGAGGCCAGTGGTACACCCTCAGTTGCGACAACCAAAAATATCTCCAGGCATCAGGCACTGCCATGTCCTGGGAGGTGGAGGTGAGAGTGCGGGTAAAATTGTCCCCAGCCGAGCACCACTTCTTTAGACTAAAAACCTGAAGCAGGGCAGTGAGGGAGTCACACAGAGATCTAGAAGGATGCTGAGCAGGCACTGGAGGTAGAGGGGTGAACAAGAATGGCTCCAGCTCCCTCCTGCAGGCAGCTTACATCAGCATGCCCTGAAGGTGAGAACTGGCTTCCTGCAGAAGTGACATTTAACCCAGAACTGAGGCATGAGAGGGTTTGGTCAGTCAAGGTGAGGAAACAGCAAGTGCAACAGCCTGAGATTAAAAAAAAACCATGGGGCACTCAGGAGGCTGAAAGAAAGACGCTGATCCGAGGTTTGGGAGCCGGAGGTGGGAGGCTGCAGACGAGCCTGGTGAAGCACTGGGGTGGAACCCCCACACAGGACCTGGCAGAACCGGACAAGATGCGTAAGTGATGCGTAAGCCTCATAGGAAGGCTTTATGCGGGGAAGTGTCATCATGGATTTAGTGTTCTAGGTTCTGGGGACCTTCTATGACAAGACCAAGGTAAGCTCCACTCCTTAATGGACATGGGCAACCTTGGGTGAATTCCTTCACTATTCTAGGCCTCAGTTTTCCCATCTTTAAAATGGGGATGGGGGCAACAATTGTATCTACTTCTGGGATTTGTTGTGAGGATCCAATGAGATAATACATGCAGAGCACTTAGCACTGGGCCATGGACACAGAGCACACTCAGTAACTCTTAGTCTTGACTCGTGGCATTCTTCTTAAACAAATATCAGCTGTCCTTTTCTTCCCTTTCTCCTGGAAGCTTACCAGTGCCCGAGTGGGATTTATTGCCGGTTTAGCTTCCTATTCAACCTTGTCCCTGCCCTGCCTCTGCTCCCAGGGCCCTACATTTCTACTTCCACTGTGCTACCTGGCTGCCAGCTACTTGGCACACCTGGACTTTATATTCCCCATCAGTTGTCCTTAATTGGAGACAAATATTTGTCTGGAAAACCAATGTCAAAGAGGCCTTCTACATGCCTGAATACCTTAAGGCCTGACATTTGTATGTTAACTCTCGGGCCCGTCTTGGGAATGTCTCCTAGAACAATCAACTGTCCTCTTTGAAAATCATCAAACCACCCCTCATCCAATACACACACACACACACACACACACACACACACGCGGCAAATATGCTGCTTCCTCATAAGCAGTATAATGACTACAAAACTCCTCTATCTATACAGACTTTCTCCACAATTCCTGGTCTGAATCCTTCCTACTAGTCAACACCTGCAGGGGCTCCCTGACCACCACTCCCTGTCCTCCCCCTAACCTCCCCACTATCACCGCCACCATCTCTCCACACTCGGTTGGTGGGTTTGCTTTAGCACGGGCAATTCCACCCCGCTCAACTCAGAACACCAGCCCCTAGTGTAGCACCTGGCACCGAGGGGGTGCCCTCTCCCCACTCCAGTTGATGTCTGTTGGAGGGGTTGATGCATGCAAAGTGATGTCACACATAGCATCTCATTTGCCTTATCTAATCCTTAGATCAAGCTAGTGAAGTCAACAGGTCTGGTGTTTCATATGTGAGAAAACCAAGGCTTAGGGAGGTTAAGCAATTTGCTCAAAATCACCCAAGTACCAAAGCGATAACCTACATATGAACCTTCTAACTTCCTGGACTTCTATTTTGCATAAAAGTCTCATTTGCAAATTAAAAAAAAAAAACGTTTAGGCTCAAAATTTTACACAACAAATAATATATACAACAAATATATACAAAAGCATTGTTTATCTGTCCCTAGACTTAGTATTATTACAATAATGTGAAAATTGTAGCAATAATTAATAACACTTACTGAGTCTTTTCTCTGGGCTAGGCAGTGTGCTAAATACTTTATCAAACTGTCTCATTTAATTCCCACAAAATTCCTGCTATGCAGATACCACTATTTCCAATCTACAGATGAAGAAAGTAAGACTCAGAAAGGTTGAGTCATTTAACCAAAGGCACTTAAATAATGAATGACAGAGGCAAAATTCAAATTTAGGCCATTGTTATGGTTAATTTTATGTGTTAATTTGACTGGGCCACAGGGTGCCCAGACATTTGGCCAAACGCTATTCCGAGCGTATCTGTGAGGGTGTTTCCAGATGAGATTAACATTTGGATCAGCAGACTGAGTACACATGCCCTCCCCAATGCGGGTGGGCATCACCCAGTCATTTGAAGATCTGCATAGAACAAAAGGCTTGAGTGAGAAGTAACTCAGCCTGTCTGGATGATTGAGCTGGACCATCCCCCTTCTCTTGCCCTTGTGCTGGAACTTACGCCTTCAGATCTCCTGCTTCTTTCCTGGGTCTCCAGCTTGCTGACCCCCCCAGCCCCAGCACATCTTGGGACTTGTCAGCCTCTGTAATGTATAAGCCAATCCCTCATTATATATATATATATATATATAAAATACCAGAGTTTATGTTTAACACACCCTGGTATGTTACCATTCTCTATATGAAGTGAAAATAGAACTACTTTTATTCCAGCTTAAAGGGAAAGCTTTAATTATCAATAGTGTGCAACAGGGATTCACTGAAACATTTCACTACACGTAAATTTGTTTTGTTCCAACATCTTAGAAACTGTATATTTTCTCCCCCTGTTTGCTTCTCTTTTAGAAAATCATCCTACAGAATGGGGAAGGTGAGGGGTGCAGAGAGATGGCTTTGGATTTCCAGGAGCCCGGTTGGCCTCGTGACTCTGATAAGCTCTGCATAGATGACCGTGGACAAGTCATTTCACTTCTCTGAGGAGGACAGCCTGTGTCCTGTGAGCCCCAGGGTGCCACGAGGCTTACATGAGATCAGATAGTGATTCTTTTTAATCTCATTCTTTCCAAAACCACAAAAAAGATAGCAAGCAAAGGGAAGCACTGGCTCTAGGAGCACCATGCGAAATAGATACTAATTCTGTTTAATCTGATTCTTGTCCGGTCATCTTAACTGAAGGCTAAAAGTGATTCTGCAGTAATAAAGGGAATTACAATACACAGTTGTAGAAGCTTGGAGAGCAATTCCTGCACAGAAGCAAGCGATTATACATAGCAACAAATTAAAAACTTTAAAGAAAAGGCAAAAAGGGGGAGGAAAAGGAAACCAAAGACCACATAAATCCCTTTAGAAACGCTATTTAATAAAACAAACTCTATTTTCCATAGAATTCCAATCAAGGGGAATTTTGGCCATGCGGAAGCAATTAGAGACATCTATGATTTAATGAAAATGTAAAAGCCAAGGACAAACAAAACAACCATGTCACAGGAGGCCACTTCTCATATCCCTGCCACCAAACTGCAGGACACAGAATGGCTGAAAAGCTTGTACCAGTGACACACGGCTCATACCAGCCAGAGACGTGATCTCTGTAAGTCAGCTCTGCCTCGCCGTTTTGCTAGAACACAAAGAAAATGAAGCTTTAAACAAAGCAAAGGCCAGACACAAATGGCACCAAGCGAGGACAACCTCCCCGGGTGGCCATTCTGGCCCTCTGTGATTTAATGAGGAGAAAATACGAGGTCTGGCTTTGCTTCTTTGGCCTTGGTGAGAACATGGCACCATTTCTGATGCAGGATTTGGTCATCCACGGGGCTCCCCTTTCCAGCCCACAAACATCTAATGTAATTTTAATTTTAAACAATGTTCCTCACAGCAGAAACATGTAAGTCACTCTCCTCTGACTTGGAATTCTTGCAGCCTTAGACAAGGAAGCAAGTCCAATTTGACCCACTGACACCATCCCATGTCCCATAGCCCCTTGTGCCTTGTTCACGGGGTTTCTTTCTGCCTCCCAGACACCTCGTATTAACTTCTGCTTGTGGGTCTTGGCACCAGCTGTCCCCTGGCCTGTAAGCCTCATCCTTTATGTCTTCAAAGGCATGAATCTTCCTTATTATTTAGGTCTCAGCTCAAATGTCATCACCTGGAGAGAGGCCTTTCCTGGCACCATCTAACTGAAGTAAATCCAGTTACTCTAACCATTATCCTGTTTTATTTTCTTCCAAGTACGTATCACTATCCAAAGTTATCTATCCCATTAATACAACCCTGTATTTGTTGGGCTGGTTTTCCCTGCCCCCTTCCCCAACTCCTCCTCTAATAATAAGCTTCGAGAAAACATGAATTTTCCCCTTTGGTTTATCACTGTGTTCCCCATTCCTAGCACAGTTCCTGGCACACAGTAGGTGCATAATAATATCAATAGAATGAATAAATAAAATGGTGGATTGCTGGAGGTTTGTGAGTCCTTGGAAAGACTGCTTTAGCCAAGAAGTATTTATTTTATTCATTCATTCTTTTGACATTTGTTGAGTGCCAACTATGTTTCGGGAGCTGGGGATACGGCAAAGAATTAAATCTGATCTGTGCCCACAAGGGATTCAGAGAGAAGATGAAGAGGAAGAGAAGGAAGCAGCCCAGCAGCACGATGTGAGAGGAGGAATGAGCCACGGTGTGAAGGAGTAGCCGGCATTTGACACCTGGTCTGAGGCTTGGACCACAGCATGGAGCTCAGAGGTCCTCACTGCTGTGTCGGTCAGTGTATGGTTCCTAGGCTGCAGCAACGAATAACCACACACCGGTGGCTTAAAATAACAGAAAGTCATTTTCTCACAGTTCTGGAGTCTAGAAATCTGGAATAAAAGTGTCTGCAGGGTTAGTTCCTTCTGAGAGCTTTGAGGAAAAATCCGGTTCATGCTTTTCTCATTTGCTGGCAGTTGCTGGCAGTCCCTCGCATCCCTTGGACTGCACATGCATCACTCCAGTCCCTTCCTCCGTCTTTATGCGGTGTTCCTACGTGTGACTGCCTGTGTTTCCGCTTCTCCTAAGGACACCAGTCGTTGGGTTAGGGCCCACCTTCATCCAGCATGGCTTTATGTTAACCTATGGCATCTGTAAGGATCCTACTTTCAAATCAGGTCCCGTTCTGAGATTCCGGGTAGACGTGAATTGCAGGGAGGGAACACACTATCCACCCTGATGCAGAGTTGGCTGCAACTTACTCCTCGATTCTGGAAAAGATGCTTACTTTCATGAGCACCAGTTGTCAGATAGATTAGTATGACAGAATTGTACTCTCCATTGAACATGCTGGTGTGCCGAAGTGTGAGTTCCAACCCACATTCTTCCTGTTCCCCAATCTACTCAGTCTATCAGGGGAAGAGGAGCAAATGGGTCAGTGGCCAGCTGGTGACCCTTCTCACTATCTGAGCCTTCTCTCCTCCAGCCTCCCCTTACACAGATCTGCCCTGGCTTCATTTTCTCACTCAATAGTCCAGTCTATGTCCCACCAAGGTACAAGCCCAGTTCTCCCTTGGAGACACTCTGTGAAGACTCATTCTCCGGTGCTCAGGGAAGCTAGAGAAACTGCCATGAATGACAGCTGCTTGTTTTCCATATGGCCTTGAGGTCCTGACCTTGCCCTTCTGCTGTTCATGTCTGTTCCGTAGCCTGGCTCCTGAGCTGTGACGTCCCTACTTCTGCTCCATTCTCCCGGGGCTTCCTTTCCAACTGCAGCTGAGCCACAGTATTATCTCCTCTCAGTGGTGGGAGCCAAAGTCCCTGAAGCCCAAACAGAGGACCAGAGTCACAGAGAGTCAGCTGGTCTCCTCAGCAGAGCGGGTGCCAGCCACCTCCAGGCAACCTGGAACCCCAGAGACGTCCAGGAGGATTCACAAAGCGGGGTCCAGTGGAGAGATGACAAACTTGGGAATCTAACAGCCCCAAGTCCACATCCAAGCTCTAACCTTTGTTAGACATCTCTCTGTAGATGAACTACTCAACCTTCCCAGCAGCCATTGCCTCATATCAATTCTTACCAGATGGGGTTAATTTATACATACATTTAAAAAATAATACTAATGCATTTAGCACAATTTGAGACACATGGAATGTGCTCAAGAAATGTTTTTTGAGTTACACCGAGAAAACTGAAATAGCCAACAAAGAACTAACAAAGTTGTGAGAGGGAGAGAAAATATTCTGCACTGGGCTCTGGAGAAAAGTACATACATATTCATATATACAAACACAGTTTCCTGAGGGCTTGTGCCTTCTCATTCTTCAAGTAACCTAAATGTCACCTCCGCAGGTGGCCTTGTTGAGCCACCATTATCTAAAAGATGGCATCTCTCCTCTGTTTAGTTTGAGTCCATTTTCCGCATACCAGCTATTACTGGTAATAATTGTTTTGATTTTATTTGCTCGTGTGTTTGCTCATCTCCTGCTCTAGACTGAGCCACATGAGAGTATTTACTAAACTCTAATCCCAGCGCCTGGGACAGGGCATTCTACTCTATAAAAGTCTTCAGAGGAATGAATGAGTAACTAAATAAATCTTGTTAGAGCAAATGCAGATGCTGCCATATTTTCATCACTTTAATAGTTTCAAAAAAAAAAAGAAGAAGTAGAGGATTGTACATTTTGGAGAAGAAAATGAAAGAAGTCAAAATAACTTCAATTTCGTTTCTCCCAGTGAGATTATCACAGCAAGTCGAGAGTGGCAGGGACCTTGCATGTCATCTGCAGCAAGCACCCAGCTGACACCTAAAATCCTTGGACAATATTCCCAGCCATCACATTCAGTCAACTGAACTGATGAGAGGGTGGTAGAGGGAGGGAAATAAGAACTTGCCATTCACCCATTTCCTTTGGTGACCCAGCATTCGGGCTGGTTTACCACCTGAGAATCCTAAAGATTAGTGTCTTGTAAAAAAATGAAGTTCAAAGATATGTGGACACCACCGTGGCCCCACAAACCTCTTTCTCCAGGTTAATTGCCTTGGGTCTTTTCACTCTTCCTCGAAGGACAAAGTTGCATGTTCTGTGTCTGCTCATTGCCCAAGGCAAAGAGCCACTCAACTTGCACCCAGTCTCCTTCCTGTGTGACTCACAGCGTGTGAGGGAACAAGATCAGCAGACAAACCTTGGCCATCCGTGCTTAGAAAGCACGTTTAGTTTCCCACAAAGCCATAAAAGGTTTCAGATGACACATTTGCTTCAAAAAAGACAGATTCTTAAATGAGAGCGATTTCAAGATCAGACATCCTGCGGTGCACTTAGGGAGGGAAAACAAATTGCATCACCATTGCTCATTTGAGCAGCCAGGAGGCGTCCTGCCAGTGGCACAGGTTCAAATCCCAGGCCTCCCGAGCCAAGTTCTGCAGAGGCGCCCCTCCAGCCCACTACCCCCTACAGCTAGACAGCCAGCCTCACTCATTCGTTCCACCATGCTTCCCTAAAAAGGGGAATACAAGAAAGAAATAAAGTGAGCTTTGTGAAAACTATGCATTTGTCCTGGAGTTATCCTGTTCTGAGTTACAGGGAGACAATGAAATAGGAATGAAAGAGCATTGGCCTGGGAGTCAGGAAAGGTCTAATTTTAGAACTGGAAGAGCCCTTAGACATGAGCTATTCGACTCTCTAATTTTACATCCCAGGACGTTGAAACTTAGGTTAGCATTGTTGTGTATTTATCTGTGTGATCTTGAGCAAATTGCTAAGCCTTGCCAGCCTCAAGTTCCTAGTCTATAAAATGAAGATGATGATAACATTATCTACCCTTAAATATTAAATAGTTGTGATTAAATGATACGGGATAATGCATGTAATGTGCCTGGGAGGGACAAAACACTCTGAAATGGCTAATGGTATTTTTCATTCAACAAATAGTAATCAGGCTTCCATTACGTGTTAAACTCTGCTCCAAGTAATGAGGATACCGCAAGAGATGAAATAAACACCAACCCGATCCCCTTGAAGGCTGAGTGGAAGATAGACCTAAAAATGTAAATTCATAAACACTCTTGATCACAGTTGTGATAAGCGCCGTTGCATGAGATCATACAACTAGTTCCTGACAGACCTGGAACTGGAAATCGGGTCAATCAGCTTAGAGATTTTTAATTGTCATGACCCCTGTTGGCATCCACGCCACCTTCCCGTCTGTACAAGGGAGCACGGTGAGATATAAAGGCAAACTGCATTCACAGAAGCCCCCTGCCCTCTCTCAGTCCAGCCAAACGTGCTGCAGGAGCCCTGACGCAGTTCTGAGAGCCTCCCCCTCCCCTCCAATGAGATGCGGACTGTTTGGATCCAAGCCTGTGGACCAGCATGGCAAAACCATGGCAGATAAGAAACCCCTTGGAGTTGGGAAGGACAAGAGCCCTGGTTTCAGAGCCAAACAGATTGGGGTGAAAACTTGATTATGCTGTTTACAAGCTATGAAATCTTTGGCCAATTACTGAATCTCTCTAAGCCTCTGTTTTCTCATCTGTAAACAGGGGCTGGGAATTCCCACCTTAAAAATTTTGTTTAAAAATTAAATGAGAAAGTGCACATAAAGCACTTAGCGTAACAACGCATGGTTTGATAAATGCCAGTTATTATTAGGAAGAAGAAAGGAAAGTTAAAATTCAAGTGTTCGAAACACAGATCATGCCTCTTTTCTGCTCAAAACCCCCCAATAGCTTGCCAACCAAGGTTGAGAAAAAGGAAAAGTCTTCGGAATAGTCTACAAGGTCCGCCACAAGCCATCTGCTCACCATCTGTCCTCATTTCCTTATGCTTACTCCACTCCCACCATACCTTGTGTGCCTGAGACAGATCAATTACAGGCTGCCTCAGTGCCTTTGCACTTGACAACCCTCCTATAAAAGACAGGATAACACAATGATTAAGAGAGTGGACTACAGGGCCAGACCCTTGGGTTTGAATTCCAGCTCTGCCACTTAGCTGGTGTATGATTTTGGCAAGTTATTTAACCTCCGTGTTTTAATTTCCTCATTTATAAAATGGAAATAATAATACTACTGCCTATCTCATAGAACTTGACCTCCGTGTAGGCAAGAAATAAATAAGAACAAATGCAAGTAATACAATAGTCCCCCCCATCCTCTGAGGATACATTCCAAGATCCCCAATGGATGCCTGAAACCTCAGACAGTACCAAACCCAATACATACTGTTTTTTCCTATACATACAATAATAAAGTTTAATTTTTAAATTAGGCACAGTAAGAGATTTACAACAATTAATAAAAAATAAAACAATTATAATCATATGCCAGCATCACTACTCTTGTGTTTGGGGGCTGTTATAAAATAAAATAAGGTTCCTTGAACACAAGCACTGCAATGCCAAGACAGTTGATCTGATCATTGAGACCACTACTAAATGACCAATGGGTGGGGAACATGCACAGTGTGGAGATGCTGGACAAAGGAAGGATTTGCACCCAGGGGAAAGGGGGAGAGGATGTTACTCAGAACAGCTTGTGATTTAAAACTTATGCATTGTTGATTTCCAGAATTTTCCATTGAATATTTTCAGATCATGGCTAATTACAAGTAACTGAAACTGCAGAAAGCAAAATCACTACTATGGTCTCATTTTACAGACAAGGAAACTGAGGCCAAGAACAATTAAGACACATCCAGGACTCAGATCTAGCCCTAGCCACGCCAGAGGCCTTTTTACTGTTTGTGTACCCCCAGATCTGTTTATGTCCTCTCAGGACAGCTTCCACTTTCAACGTCACTAAGATACGAGGAGATCTCCAAGGGCACATATTTGTACATTGCCCCTATGGGCCTGAGTGTCATAAAGAGGCCCTGCATCTTCTTACTTGTCCAGGGAGCGTATGTGAGCTAGAAAATGCGCCCCCCTCCCCGCAATCTTGCATAGCAGAGGTTGTGTGGATAGACCCTACTCAGAGAGGCAGGGAACTCAGCCCCTCCAGACACTGCCTTGCCTTGTGGTTATCTCAAACAAGTCAAGTCCCGAAAACACCTCATCGGTGACTTAAATTTCCCCTACATTTCTCTAGCACCCAACCTCCCAGTGAATGAATGAATACTTATAAAGAGCATGGCACGGTGCCTGACAGTGTTAGATCTTATTAGCAGAAGGTCCTGGCCAAGTGTCCGCCACCTCCACTACCTCTGATGCAGGCAGAAATGAGGGAGAGCCAGGGCAAGGACACGTGCATGTGTGTGTGAATCATAGAGTGCTTGTCTGGGAGGGCCAGGGGCTGGAAATATGAGCACTGAGGCCCAGACTTATGGGCGATCTCCACGTGGGAAGTGTTTTATTACCCTCACGGGTGACCAAGTGGAAGAACAGAAGGTAAAGATAAGCTCAGAGGTAGGGCTGGGACGTGGAGCCTCTAGACAAACCCACATCCTAATTCTGCTTGAAACACAGCCACACACAAAGGGTCCCATGTTTCTCTACCTGGAATGAAAGAAATCAATAGGCTAAATACACTACAATATCAAAGATGCCAGTGCAGGACCCAAACAGTTCTTCATCATAACCCGATCACTGAGTGTCCATGGCCCTCGCTATAATGGGTACGAAAGCAAATTAGCTTTTTAAAAGTCTCTGTCTTCAAGGGTCTTGTGATTTAAAATGTCAAGTTTGGTAGATTACCAGCAGGCCTTGTTACCGGGCCAGTGCTCATGGCAGTGATGACTCAAGATACACCTTTTACTAGTCATTGAACGTTAGATTTTATTGACACCACTAATGCTACTCTTCACAAATAATAACAGCGACAGTAATGATGACCATAATCATTGTGATAATAGTTACTGTTACCTAAATACTTTTTACATGTGCCAAGCACCAACGCTACATACTTGACATGCTTTGACCTGTTAAGCCCCATTCACGGCATAACAAGGCAAGTACTTTATTGTCCCCTTTACAGATGGAGACACTGCAGCTTGGAGACAGGCAACTTGCTCAAGTAACAGCACCGGGTCGTCCGCTCACATGGCGCCTACACCAAAGCCACGCTCTTACTATAACCATTGCTGCGTCTCTCTAATTTGCTCCACTCCCAGGATCTCAGTTTCAGGACCTGCAAAATCATAGGGTTATGGACCAGATAAAGTGATATCTAAAGGAGCCCCTGGAAGTCTGGAACTCTAGCACTCCAGACTTCCAGACCATTCTCCAGTCTTTAGAGGTGACAGAAAACACCACCTCTTTCCAGGGTCTCAAAGCCGGTCCCAAGCACGAAGCTCTCTGTGAACACCCCAGATCTTTTCCCTCTTCCCCATAGTGACAAGTGGCTCAGGATCTGGAAATAACTTCAGAGGCAGAGGTGGCCAAAGCAGTGTGAACCAAGAGGGCTGTGCATTTCCTTAACACTCCCTCTGCTCATTCTATCAACTGGTCCAATTCTGAAGTGGAATCCCTTACCCAGAGAAGGAAGTTCAAACTCCTCAGCACACCACTGAGGTCTTTCTGGGGGATAATCCCAGCCTGCCATGGTAGCAGACCGAGCTCCTTCGTTCCTCCTCCCAACAACTCTGTCTCCACTCTACTGTATACCCTGTGCACTTGCACATCTGGTTTTATTCTCCTTGAAAATAAACATAGTGATAGAAAATGTCTGTTTAGTAGCAGGTTGAAGCCCTGGGTCCCTGTGTGTAGACTGCTTACACCCCTTTGCTCTGCCACCCTTAAATCCCCCCCCTTCCCTGACAGCACCCAGTTTGCTGCAATGAATGGGTGTTGCTTTACAATTGAGGAACAGAGTTATTTTTTAATTGGTAGTAATACCATGCTTACAACATAATAGTGAATGAAAGAAGCATAATATTAATATAAAGTTATATACACACGTAGGTATATTTAATAATCCCAATTTTGTAAAAATAAACTTATGTTTTTACAGCCTGGGATAAATTCTGTGGGAAATTCTCTGGGTGACCCAAAGAACTAAAGGTAACCCAAAGAAAATGTCTGTTGCTGTGATAAACATGGGTCCAACCAAGAGTCCCAACACCCCAGGCCTCAGTTTCTCCAGTGCTCAGAAAGAGCAGGAACTGAAGTGGGCACAAACCCATCCAGCCTTTTTTCAATCACTTCCTGGGTCCAAGTTCAGCTGCAGGACAGGCCAGAACAGACAGGGTCAACTTCCTGGGAGACTCTGCCATGCTCTGCTGAGAAGCACAAGGCTTCATGGTGGGGGTGGCTGCATCACCCTAATGAGCAGCTGCAAGTGCCCATTCTGGCTCCGCAAACAGGCCAAAATGTCACATGGAAGCATCGCCTACTATGGCTACAATGGCAGGGCAGCCACCGCATCAAGCAAAGGCAGAGAAAACCATGTTCTGTGATGTTCCTGTGATGATAAGCTCTAGTCAAGCATGACAAGTGGGTCCTGAGAAATGCGTGACAAATAGACGGGGTGGCGTGGACGACGTATGTGCTGGCTGGCTTGCAGCTCACATTCTGTCCCAAGCTTGCTCCCTCTCCTGGCTGCACACCCACACCAGATGAAAGAATTTTCCCCAAGCTTCCTACTGAGCAGACTTAGCTTCTCCAGCACTTCTCAAGAAATCCACAATTCAGAGTCTATTCCTGGAATCACATTAGGTATTTTTGCTTATCCAGAAAGGTTAAAAACTCTTATGACCCTCAAACCAGCTTCATTTTTCTCCTCAAGTTTCGAAAGCAAAACTCAAGAGACTTTCCCCAAAATGAATTATGCAGAAGATAAGATATGATGAGATTCCACCTGCTGCTAAGGGACTTGCCTTAGAAAAATGTAATCAGATATTCATTTCCTGATATTAACAACCACTAAAAGGGAGCTCTGATTTCTGAAACAAATACCTTAAGAGGAAAGTTTAAACATATATATTTTAATTGAATTTCTTCCCAGCCAGACTGGAATTGACACAATCCTATATCCACCATGATCCACGGGCTCTGTGACTCATAAGTATGCCGATCTAGCAGCAAGACTTTTCTAGATTCTTAATCTTCTTATCAACCACTCAAGTTTCCAGGGAGACTCATTAGCAGAGCTGGCAAATGCTGCAGTCGGCATCGTTATCAACCACAAAAGTTTTGAGCATCTGTTCTTCTATATGTTTATTTGTTTATTGTCTGTCTCATCCCAACTAGAATGTGAACTCAACGAAGCAGAAGATTTTATCTGTCGTGCTCACTGCTGCAGCCCCAGACCTGCCACACAGCCTGGCACTTACAGATCCCCAGTACATATTCTCTGACTCTGACTCTCTCGTGTCCTAAGAAACCGGTGCCCAGGGACGCAAACCGGCCCTACCTTGCATACATTTTTAGTCTCTCTGGCTGGGAGGACATACACACACAACACACATTCAAACAGAGAAACTTGTAAGAGAATATTGTAAGAGCCAAATGGTTGGCACAGACATTTAGGGCTAGGAAAGAGAGAAGAATCAGGCTACAGGGTCCCCTTTTTGTTCTCTCTCCTTCTCTATGCCAACCTTGACATCAGAATTTAGAACAACTGGAAACTCCTCAATGCCTGAGCTTTCCCGTTTGGAGGACATACACATGACTTATCAGAAACCAGAGACACCTGCCTCTCCTTCCCCCCTCAAACCGGACCCCAAATCTTTTGTGACTGCACCCCTGCCACTGGTGGAGGAAGACACGGCACACCTTTCTTCTGGCCTCCTCAGGACCCCTCCCCTACCCGTGAGATGATTTCCTTCTGCCTTGAAATCACAGGGCCCTGGAAAGGAGGGGACGCATTGTTGATATTTAAATAAAGTAAGTCACAAATGGAAATGAA
Organism: Propithecus coquereli; assembly: GCF_000956105.1. Classification (NCBI taxonomy): domain Eukaryota; kingdom Metazoa; phylum Chordata; class Mammalia; order Primates; family Indriidae; genus Propithecus; species Propithecus coquereli. The sequence goes on from NW_012137191.1 coordinate 14,641,979, forward strand.
AAGTTTCCCTCTGAAATAGATTGGGATCTTTTTAATAAACAGCTGCAAAGGAGGGGACAAGTAGCAGGTGCTGCAGAGGCATTTACTCGTGTGCCCCTTCTTTCATTTGACAACACACATTGAGCAGTTATGCTACGTCAGGGATTGTGCTATGAGTTGGAGACCTTCGGGGAACCATAAAGACACAATACTGCCTCAAAAAGCGTATGGCTTGCAGAGAGATGTGCAATAATAAATAGGTAATAAAAACAGGGTGTGACAAGATGTATTATAAGCAAAATGTAGGGAGCTACAGTAGCAAATTAGGGGCAACCCTTCCTTCAAACCCTAGTTCTGACACTTACAAGGCGTACGGCTCTGGCAGGTCACTTTCTATTGATTCGTTACTCAGAAAGTGGGAGCACTTACTACCTTGCAGGGCTGCCATAAGGATACGACAGGCTTCCATAGACAAAGGGCTTAACAACGTGCACGGCCACTACAAGCACTTAATACATTGTAAATACTGTTCTTAGAAAGGGGGACTTCAGGATGCAAATTCAGATTTCTTGTCACTATTTATGAATGAAATCAAGCTTGCGATTCATGTATCTGATCACTCCCTTTCTCTGTAGCTGCAAAGGTGGGTCCTCTCCTCTTCCATGCCAGATGGGCATTCCCTGTGTAGTGTTGTGGTCTGGGCACTGACTGGGGTGGGAGTTGGGCATCCAAATGCAAACTGGTGCATGCTATCTGGCTTTAAGAAAATCTCAAGAGCCTCCTCCATAGCCTTCACCTATGACAAGAGTAAACAAGAAGCTCCATATCATTCTATTAACAGGAGTCTACTCTCTCCACTGCCACGGCAGGATGCCAAGGAATGGCTGTGGAGGGACTTCAGGGGTGGTGTCATCTGCAGCAGGCTCCCCCACCTCAAGCAACATAAAACATAAAATCAAAGTAAAAACAAAATATGTTTCCTATGCTAGTTCTTCAAATGCTGAGCCTTTCTGTCCCTGGGAGATCTCTAGGATGGGATCTACCCAAGTGTCTGACCAGAAACCAAGAGTAACTGACAGGCACTTTAGATCCTAGACGAGTCTTCTAAAAATTGTAGGCCCCAAGTCTCCTGTCCCCAGCGAAGACACCCTGGAGCAGCTTCTGTCCTCTGCTGTCACTCAAACACTCAGCACTGTGCCCAGCACAACAGCAGAAGGGGGGATGAGCATTTGCAGATGAACTAACAAACCAATGAACCGATGAATGAATGAATGAACAGAAGAAAGAAACGGCTTAGGATTTGGAGCCGCCTTGGGTCAAATGATACTAACTGTGAACCCCCGAGAACAGGCAAGTTTATAGGGTGAGTCTTATCTCTGCCTCTTAACACTACTAGCAGCAAAGGGTGCTACTGTGCAATGAACTCCTTCCTGTCCAGCCTAGTGGGGAGAGGGGGCAGCTACAGCAGCGCAGCCATTACACTCACAGCAGGGGGTCCCGGAAAGCCGAGAGACCGCATTTCCTTTTGGAATGCGCTCTACGAATTTTTTTTCTGCTGCTCTAGCAGCAGTAGCAGCAGATTTACTCTCCTAATTATGTTTGGCTTTGGTTAAATTAGTTTGCATTCCCTGAGCACACACTGGTTGGGGGAAGGGAGCAGGCAGTCGAAAGAGGTGGCCTGAGAAGATGCCAAGAGGTGAAGAGAATCTACTCAGAGGAGGACACACACAGTAGAACGATCAATCGGGCGCCAGGCAGGTGCAGGACGGCTAACGCATGGTCCGCGGATGCGACAGGGATGGAGGAATGATGTGCTGCCTGCAGCTTCTGTTCATGCATTCATTCACGCTACAGATATTTATTGAAGGCCTACGGTGAGTCAGACATCGAACTAAGACGCAGAGAAAACCACAGTGAGCAGACAAACAGGTTTCTTCCCTGACCTCATGCATCTACATTCTAGAAGGGGACTGAAAGAAGAAACAAAGAGATAAGGAAAAACTTCAGATGCTCTGAGATCAAAAGAACAGAGTAAAGTGATGGGGACTATCTGGAGGAAGTTCAGGATTTGTTCCGTATTTGTAGTTTTAGTGTCAAACAGCAATAACAAAAACACCACCACTATCATCTATCTGTCTACTCTACTTACTGTGTTCCAGACGCTCCCTGAACATTTCATTTAATCTACCCCAAACCCCTGTGAGATGGGTCTGGTTATCCCCACTTTATAGAAAAAGAAATGGAGCCTGGGGGAGGAGTTTCTGGTGGCGGCGGGGGGGGGGGATTCAGTTAACTGTTCAAGGACATGCAGCAGGTGGCCTTGAATGCAATGTCACCCCTGTATACCCTTTTCAAAGATCTGCAAGTAATAGCAGCAACCAGGGATTAAAGCACCACTAAATACCAGGCACCGAGTCCTCACAGGAAGGAAATCTTTCTTGTCAGCATTTATTAGTCGCATTTTTACCAACCGAGGCTCAGAGAGGCTGATTAGTTTAGCCAGCAAGCCGGAACTATAGAGGGGTGAAGGCAGGATTCAAACTCGGGTTTGCGTGACCTTGAAGTTTTGTTGCTTCCCCAGAGGATAACAGTAAAGCACGGTATAGCACATTTTGGTCAACAATGGACCACACACATGACAGTGTCCGGTACGTAAGACTGTAACGGAGTATATATCGAAACCATGGCCGGGTGCGGTGGCTCACGCCTGTAATCCTAGCACTCTGGGAGGCCGAGACGGGCAGATTGTTTGAGCTCAGGAGTTCGAGACCAGCCTGAGCAAGAGCGAGACCCCATCTCTACTAAAAATAGAAAGAAATTAATCGGAAAACTAAAAATATATAGAAAAAATTAGCCGGGCATGGTGGCGCATGCCTGTAGTCCCAGCTACTCGGGAGGCTGAGGCAGGAGGATCGCTTAAGCCCAGGAGTTTGAGGTTGCTGTGAGCTAGGCTGACGCCACGGCACTCATTCTAGCCAGGGAAAAAAAAAAAAAAAAAGGAAACCAGATAGATGATAATTAATATTGGCTTTGCAGATCAAGCAGGGGAAATGATTGCCATTCAGTAATGGTGCTGAGACATTTGGTTTTCCATATAAAACGTATATGAATAAAAACATGTGTACCACCTAGGTTTGTGTAAGTACACTCTATGATGTTCGCACAGTGACAGAATCACCTGATGACTCCCTTCTCAGAAAGTATCCCCATCGTCAAGCGATGCAGGACTGTACAAAGCAGTCTGATAGAGCTAACACGTTCTTCCTTGATAACCGGGATGAAAGTGTTGGATGTTTGAAAGTCCTGCAGTCACAACACAGGAAATGTCAGCCCTCTGTGCTGTTCCAGGGAACCCACAGCTAAGCTTAACATTCATTTGCAAAGTGACTTTGGGGAATGAACCAGAAACAGAAAAATGCCTAGAACCCCAAGCAGTGTACTAACTATAAAATTGTTAAATTGCTGTATCCTGAGAATCAGTAGGCAATGCCAGACTTAGGACTGCGTAGATGAGAGCTCTGTATGCATGCACATCAGGCCCTTTCTTAACACCCTTTGCGCTCAGTGACTTCTGACTTCTGTTTTCTAGGAATGCCCAGCTGCCTGGCTCAGGCAATCTGTTTACATAACTACCTGTCATTATCAACTGCTGGGTTAGCTTTCTCTACTGATACCCAAGCCAACACCTCACGCCTATGCCACAGTGAAGGGCATTTTAGAATTTCCATGGTAAAACCTGTTCTTTGTGCTTCATTACTGTGCCGGTTTTTCACATGTGTTGTGAACTCAAACCTAAAAAAGGGATTGTCAAATCAAGATCCTTTTTTTGTTAACAAAAGCCATTGCAAATAGAAGCAGCTGTTTTTGATTCATAAACACTGTAATCTTCCCCGGGCCTTAGATATTTTTTTTGACAACATCCAGATCAGAACCAATTTAATTTTGAAAGATAGCTAATCAAGTAATTTTCTGTAGCACCTCTCTTGTTCTTGCTGTTGTAAAAGGTGGCTGGCAGCCTGGTACGAAGAAACCAGCTCTTTATTGCAGATTACAAATTGACCCTTTAGGTATCATAAAGTGTTTACCTATAATCTCCAGAAACAAGATAACTTCTGTACATTCATTTCACCAGCCCACTTGAGCATTGCAGAGAGACACACGGAATGGTACACATTTACATGGTGAAAACTTGAAGCTCCAAACGTTGTTTTTTTATAGGTAATACTTCTCCCATGAGCTCATTAATTTTTTAAGAGACTTATAGAGATGAATTCCCAGTTTTGAAGAAGCGTTGAATGATCTCATAATCTTGATTTTGCAATTTTAATATTTCCAACACCCTAACATAGATTTGCTTAATAAGGAATAAAATGGGTGTGGATTTGAGAATTTCACATACTGTGAGGTCATTAGAGTTACGCTGAGTTTTTCATCCACTAAACTTTGAGCATAGACTATATGATGGGGACATGAGCTATCCTTGGCACTCATGTTGCAGTCAGGACAAGGGGCAACTCACTGAATTTTACTTAGTGGACACTGATATTCCTACTACATACCAGGCTCTGTTTAAATGGCTTATAAATATTTAATCCTCATGACAAGCCTTTAAGATAAGTACCAATTTGCCTCCTTATTTCTTGTTCTTTACGTTTGATCCAACTTGAGTCTTTGCCCTGAGATTCTATTTCTCTCTACCGTGCAGGAAAGAAATAGTCATCATGTAATGTAGGATGATTTGTTAAGATCTATGTCATTCTAATGCAAGCGAAAGTGTCCTGGATTTGAAAACTGCTCCTGGTCTACTAAGTCCCCCTCTCCAGAACCAATTATCTAATTGTTCTTTCCGAGCAACTTCTCTTTTTCTTTGGAGAGATGCACGATGATTACAGGGAAAGTTCGGAGCCGCAGACATTGCCCTGCTAAACTGGGCAGAGAAACGTGAAAAGCTGTTGCTCCTCCCAGTCATCCGTGTCCCTCACCTCTTCCCTTTCCTCTGCTCCTCTCTGCAGTTACACAATCCTTTCCGCTCGGTGACTTGCAGGCAGGAATTATGAAAACTTTTCCAGGACGTTTGAACAGGAGGAAGGGGGAAAAGAACATTATAATGCATTCTATGAAGGCACTTTTGAAAAGTGTTTTCAGTACACTATGGGAGAAGTAAACATAAGTTTGGGGGTTCAGATCCCAGTTCTGCCCCTTACTTGCTGTATGACTTTGAGCAACTTACTTAACTTCTGTGAGCTGTGGCCTTGTCTGTAGAAAACCTATCTTATAGACTTTTTTTTAATGAGAATTAGGTGAAATTAACTTATATAATACAGTATAAATGTAATGGCCCATAGTGGTCACTTCAGAAATATTGATTTCTTCCCCATTCCCCTTCTACCCATGTGTATTAACCTATTTCGTGTTTGCAGGGCAACGTACAACAATACGTTTTGCAGACTTACCAAACTGACTCCCACTCAGGACACCTATTCTGTTCCATCTTGCTGCCTCTGAAGGGTCAAAACCTTTGCAAGGTAGGAAGATGGTGCCCTGGAGTGCAGGAGGGCACGCTCCAGTCTGGGAGTTCCTCGTTTTACCTCTCGGGATGACAAGTTCAACAATCCCAAGCCTTCCTCAGATCCAAAAGAAAAGGAATTGGGCCCCAAAGGAATGGCACCCCTTGGCTGAAGAATATCATTACAGGGTTTCGGGTTATGTAAGTGCAGTTTGAAGGTGACTATTTCCTTTGTACGGCTCAAACATTTGATTTTCCAAATCAGGAAACCTCATTTCTCAATGTGCTAAATAGAATCTATAGGCTTCCTTCAGCTGACAAAAGGAAAGCAGCTGAAAATTGGCATACGTGTTGCCTTTAATTCAAGCTTTTGTGCCCTTTTCCTGGTCCTTGTGGTTTAGGAGATTACACGCAGCAGCTCCTGAACCCCAGGGAGAGAACAGCATCAAAGCTCCCTCTAACCAGGGCAGGATGAGCCTGGTGACCTGAATTTTCTGGCTTCTGCGGGTTTACGTCAAATCCTTGTGTTCCTTCAGGTGGTGTTTTGTGCTTAATTATACTTAAGGGTTCAGTAGATGGAATTTTATTTGAAGCCCAAGCCATCAAGCCATCGGCTCCCAGGTTGGCATTTCAAGCTTCTTATTTCTAATCATTTGCGTCTTTACCCAAGATATATTTTGTCTCCAGTTAAAGGAATTTTTGTCTTGTAAGCAGCCATTCATACAAACAAAAAAACAGTGTTTTGTTCATGGAAATAAAAACACCTGAATAGATCTAAATCCTTTATGTAAATAATTATTACTAAGGGATTTGTAATGATTCCTCCTAGCAATCTCTCATCGCAGCCTAAGTCACTCCTTTGGGGGAGGAAATACAAAACCCAGAATATTTTTGGAGCAAGTCTATGCAGAATATCAACCTGAACCACGAGGCAGTAAGAATCATATGTGGACTTGGAAATGCAGAGGGGCCGAAATTCAACCCCTAACCTCGTTTTACGGATGTTGAAACTAACCGAGGCCGTTGAAAGCAACACAGGGACGTTAGTGCAATTAAAGCAGCTGTCTGGGATCTGCGGCTCGCTCCCCGGTCCTGTCTGTAATATCTTAGAATTATGAGCTAAAAGCCAGAAAGCCAAACTGCCCGTTTCAGCAAGCACTGCCGTATCCGAAGTCCATTTGCATACTTCTAGGAGAAGCACCATGCCAACCAGGGAGAGCAGTCCTCTCTCTCATTAGAATAGGGCCTTTTTGGAACCCACTAGTAATCTTAAAACCCACAGCAAAGAACACAAATATATGGGTTAGGCAGCGTGGGGCTGATACCCTGGTGCAGAACTGGGGTGGTTCGGCTTGTACCCTCTAAAATGCCAGACTATTGTCTGTACATCCTGAAGCCACCTTGGTTGGCAGGAGGTGGGGACCAGGAGGTGCCCTGGCTAAGAGAACAGATGATTAAAAGAAACTGTGTAATAATATCAGGAGGATCATCTCAAGATCACTGCAGCTCCTCCAAAGCTATAACTGTACCTTTAGTCTGCCCGGCAGATCTCTACGAAAAATGTATATTTCACTTTCTCATACCTTCCTTAATGCTCCTCAGTGCCCCCCTCACTCCTTGCTTTCAAGATGTAGGCTAAGGGTTCATAATTCTGAGGCAGACATCCTGGGCTGGAGCCCTGGCTTTGCTGCTGGGCTGTGTGATCTTGGGTCTGTTACATAACTTCTCTGTGCCTTAATTTCCTTATTGGTTAAATGCAAACAATAGGTGTATCTGCCCCATAGGGTTAATAGCATCAATAATGAGTCAATACATTTAAAGAGCTTAAAACACCAGGTATTCAATAATGTTACCTATTATTATTAGGTTAACCTTTATGACTACTTGACCATTTTTGACTTACAGAAATGACAAATTCGTCTAGTTCATCTAGTTATTTAAGTTCTCAGCCCTACTGAAGCCTCATCTTTTCTTCACTTGGTTTAACTCAAGCATCACCTGCTCCTGGAAGCCTTTCCTGAAGCTCAGTCTGAGTTCATGCCTTCGTAGGAACCTGAGTTCACTTACTCAGTATGACAGTACCGAGCACCCACGGCCAAATGCCAGGCACTGGGAATTCCACAGTGAGCAAGGAGGGTATGGTTCTTCCCTGGCTTAAAATCCAGGCAGGGAAGACACCACCAATGACAATCAATGGAATAATGGCCTCTCTCGGCCAGTAGAGGGCGCCAAGGGTGACATACGTGAAGATAGGATCTTGATAGGGTGCATGGGTCAGAGACAGGGAAATCTTCCCAGAGCAAGTAATCTTTACCCAAGACCTGCAGAAAGAGTAGGAATTGGGCAGATGAAGAGGAGAAAGATTGTTCCTTTCTGTGAAGGCGCAGAAGTAGGACAGAGCCTGGCAAAGAGAAGGATGTTGGATGTGCCTGCAGAGAGAGAGAGAGAGAGAGAGAGAGAGAGAGAAAGAGAGAGAGAGAGAGAGAGCCTATGATGGAGAGGGCAGTGAAAGAGCCACAAGTAGCAGAGACCCCGTCATAAAAAGCCATGACGTGTAAGTCACCTGAAGGAGTGTGGGCACAGTTTAAGGAGACACTCACTGTCGAGCCATGCGCAGTTGCACCTGAGAGTGCACGTCTCCTAACACCTGTCCCCAGGCACCTGGCTGGCCTCCCTGTACTCCTAGCACTGCAGCGCTTTATCCTGAGGTCAATCGGAAAGAGAGAGACACCTTCCTAGAAGCATGTAAGATGAGTCATTCTGCCTCAGTTTGACTGATGAACCAGAGGGAGGCGAGGGTAAGGCAGAAAGCCAGGCTGTTATTCAGGCAATGGTGGCCTTTGTCTCCATTGTGACACCAATTTTTAATTGTTCTTTTTTTATTTTTCACTAGACTCAGAATCTCTTGAGAATAGGGACCTACAAGTCTTTCGTACCACTGTAATCTCCAAGGCCAGAACTGTGCCTATTGATTTATAATAGTCAATAAATCGTAACTATTATTATTGTAACTATTGTTGTTAATACTTTTTATTGTTAAACTCCAGATACACAAATGCTATTGCTATAGTACCACATGACAAACTGGATTGCATGGAATATTAACATTCTGAGAAATATTTTTTTTTGAGACAGAGTTTGGCTCTGTTGCCCTGGCTAGAGTGCCATGGCATCAGCCTAGCTCACAGCAACCTCAAACTCCTGGGCTCAAGGGATCCTCCTGCCTCAGCCTCCCGAGTAGCTGGGACTACAGGCATGTGCCAGCATGCCCGGCTAATTTTTTCTATATATATATATATTTTTTTTTTAGTTTTCCAGATAATTTCTTTCTATTTTTAGTATAGACGGAGTCTCACTCTTGCTCAGGCTGGTCTCGAACTCCTGACCTTGAGCGATCCACCTGCCTCGGCCTCCCAGAGTTGCTAGGATTACACTAATGAGCCACCGTGCCCGGCCCATTCTGAGAAATATTAAACAATGTTTGGGTTATTTGAAGGGGAGGAGAAGCCCTATAGTCAAAAAAGTTTGGGAAACATTTTTGCTTAAAAACACTAAAAACATATACTTCCAAACTCTCAATGCTGAGAGGGCCTGGAAGCAACAACGCCTCAGTAGCAATGAGCACATCCATCACCCAGAATCTCCGATAGAAGGAACCAGGGTTTCTTGAAAAGATGGCTCACTCTAGAGCTGGAGCACTGAGTATAGAACGTGACTCTGGAATACCCTGTAGTGCCAGAAAGTAAGTGCCCAAACACACACACACACACACGCACACACACACACACACACACACACACACACAGATGAGGACGTGTCTGTCAATGGGACACAGGAGACAACCGAAAGAGCTCCCCATGGCCAAAAGTAGAATAATTTGAATAATAAAATAAAAAGCACAATATTGGATTACAACCCAAAGTATGACACAAACATCCATGAATCCATACTGATATAAACAAATGGTTGAATGATAAATGGAATAGATGAGACAAATTTCTCATGTAGAATTGCAAATAATTTATGTAGCTCCTCCTCTTGCAAGGAGATGGAGCCTAACTCCCTACCCCTTAAGCTTGGACCTGGTGACTTTTTTTCAAAGAACGCGATACAAAAAGAGGAAAAATCCGAAGAAATGCTACCTCAGCTAGGCCATCAAGCTTAACATCATCACTAATAAGCCATGTTGACAATAGGCACTTTCGAAATGATGTGATGAGAATGGCACTGTAATTCTGTGGTCTTCCCCAGAACCCATAACTCCTTGTCTAATCATGAGAAAAACAACAGATATAACCAAATGGAGGAACATGCTGCCAAATATCTGACCAGTACTTCTCAAAACAATCATGGTCATCAAACACAAGAAAATCTGAGGACTTGTCCCAGCCAAGAGGACCCTGAGGAGATATGATGACTAAATGAAATGAGGTACTCTGGATGGAAGCCTGGGAGCATATACATAAAACTGAAGAAATCTGAATAAAGCACGGACTTTACTTATAATACAGCCATCCCTCAGTATATGTAGGGGATTGGTTTCAGGATCCCAGAATATACCAAAATCCCCAAGTCCTACAGTCAGCCAGGAGGAACCCATGGGAACAGAAATGTCGGTCCTCCCTACGCAAGGGTTTGGGATCTTGTGTACACTGTATTTTTGATGTGCATTTGGCTGAAAAACAGCCATATGTAAGTAAACCCATGCAGTTCAAATTTGTGTTGTTCAAGGGCCAACTGTAATGTATTAATGTTGGCTCGCTAGTTGTGGCAAACTTACATACTGACATAATATCTTAACAACTGGGGAAAATGGGCACAGGGTACATGGTAATTCTCTGTACGACTTTTGCAACCTTTATGCAATCTAACAGTATTATACAATAAAGAGTCTACTTTAAAAAAAATGATATCTTTACCATCTGACATCTCCAATACTTTAATATGCTGAAATATATTGTGAATCTTCTCAAATTAAATATGACCAAGGAACTGAAGAACTGTAACATTTTCTTGGACCCTGGTGTTCTACAGAATAGTAAGGAATAATAATAACAATAGTTAGGCTCTGAGCATCATGGTTAATAACTTTATCCCATGAGCCAGACTGTTGGTTGACATATTAGCATAACCACTTGAAAGCTGCATAATCTTAGGAAAATCATTTAATAATTGTGCCTTGGTTTCCTTAGCTGCAAAATGGGATTAATGATGCTACCTAGCTTATATGGCTGTTGTGTGAATTCAATGTGTTTATGTAGACGAATGTGTGGTACGTAGTAAATTTCTTCATCTACATGACCTTCATTATGACTTCTTGAGGGATTTTCATGTCCTTTCTCTACATTGAAGATATCATCATGTGAAGTAGCTCCCAGCTCACCACTTTACAGAGAAAGGAGAGTTTAAGTAACTCCAGGTCACACAGCTGGAGAACCATGGGGTCAAGCCCATCTTGGAAGAAGCCCAGGGCCAAGGACAAGACTGAGAATCTTGAAAAGAAGCAATAGGACCCTGAGTACTGAGAATTCAGGAGAGGGAAGAATTTCCCAGGGATGAGAGAGAAACTAAAAACATCGGGGCACAGCACTGAAGCTCATCTTGGTCTGCTGTGTGATTTTATAAGCACTTTCCCTGTCATTGGGTGCCATCTCCCAGGAGGTCTTGGTAGACAGGCCCCCTCTGCTAAAGCCATCTCCCTGTCCCCGACTCACATCTCCTAAGGGCCAGCAAATAGTGGACCTTTCTCTGCCTAGCATTCTTTGTAAGGACAGAATTTGCCCCTGGAATATGCAGTTCCTTCCTAAAATATGGAAGACTCCCTGCACGCTTTTCTTCCTTTGCCTCTGGCCTGGGAAGCTGGAATCTGTAATTTTCAGTCACTTCAAAGCAAGTGACAGAGATTCGGCAGTGCTTCCTCAGCGTAAGACTGTTTCTTCATCTGTCAGCCAGCTACACAATTAGGAAAAAAAAGAAAATGCAAAGCTACCCAATATGAATGATTAAATCCTGTAAAATTCTGCAAAAAACAGAAATAGGTCTCCCCAGTTTACAGTGAGCTGTGAACCCCCAAACACTGAACATGGGGCCTGAGGCATCTGCTGGCCTCAATCAGACACATGGTAGGCAACCCAAGGTACAAGAGTGAATTGCAGCTATTAATAATTAGGGATGGAACAATTTTCTAAGGCCAGAGAAGAGCCACCCATGAGACACACCCCCATGCCCAGTTTCCTCTCCCAGTGATGAGCAAATACTTGTCAGAGCCCATAACCTCTAAATGCTGAGTGGCAGGGAGCGAATAGAAGGGAAGAATTCTCTCCACTTGCTTCCCTTTCCTTTCCTTTCCCTCAGGAACTTGGGCTCCTGCCAAACTGTAGTCTATGCCCCAGTTTTGTATTGAACTTGACTTTTTTCCCCTCACATCTACAGAGGGTTTGTGATTGAACAAACAAAACATAAGCAAAAACTTGGGAAATGGAATCTCGGATTTCCTGAGTCTTTCTGAATTGAACTTTTCTCTTTTTTTTTTTGTTCTTTGTTTTTGTTTTTGTTTTTTTAACAGATCCACCTGACCAAAGCATCTCCTGGATTCTTATAATAGTACAGTCTACACACGATACATAGGTGAGTTGCCAGATAAAATACAGGATGCTCAGTTAATTTTGAATTTCAGACAAACTAGAAATACTTTTTTAGTATAAGTATGTCCCATGAAATATTTGGGACATACTTATACTAAAAAATATGTTTGATGTTTATCTGAAATTCAAATGCAACTGGGCATCTTATGTTTTTGTTTGGGAAGTCTGGCAACCCTACAAATAGTGTAAATTATTTTTTCAGCAGATTGCTTTTTTCAACTGGTTATCATACATAGATGCCCAGTATATGAATAAATTTAAAAAATGAAAAGATTGAGGCCCAGGAAGGGAAAATCCAAATGAGACTGGCAGAGCTAGGAAACCACTGCAGGCTTCCAGAGCCCAAAACACATGTTTCTTTGCCTTACTGTCAGGAAAAATTGTGAAAAACTTTGAAATGGGCAAAAAAGTTTCGGGGGTGTCAGGTCCGTCTGGGTTATCCCCACGTTATATTGTCGCTGGGGTATTCGGCGACTCCGTAAATTATAGAGAACTGATAATAGTGTAAATTATTCTTATTGGAGAAGTCTATTCATTGTATCAGGTTGATTATGGCCCTGTGGACAGATCAGTTTCTGCATCTATTTATAAACTTATTTCAGCATTCCTTTAGCACATATAAACGTGGGCTTCTTTAAATTCTCCCCTGTACTGGTTGTAATACTTACCAGTTCCCTCATTAATGATTGAGTTGGATAAATCTTTGACACGTGTTTGTTTCGTATTTATAAGATTCATTATTTTGCATTTTGTAAACAATTATCCTTTGACAGTTTGTCATTCTTCTCTACACAGTGAGATTGAAAGGAAGTCAAAGACGTAGACTGCGCCTAAGTAGTTGTGGTTGGTAGGGAATCACAAAATGAAACAGAATGGCAGAGAGGAAGAGAAGAGAAGGCCTTTCTAAAACATAAATCTGATCGTGCCACTCCCCATGGGATGCTCTCCCCAGACTCTGCATGCGTGGCCCTGAGAATGAATTCAAGGCTCCCCACCTTGGCTGGCAAGTCTGCCTTGGACAGTGCTGTTTTTCTACATAGGCCTTTGCACATCCAAGGAACGTTCTCCCAGCCCCTCTTCCTGGGTCTCCTTCCAGCCCCTCTTCAGCTTTCAGTCTGGCTTAGATGGATGTCTGTCCTGCAGGCTCCGATGAGCCCCTGGGCTTCATGGACCACAGCACTTATCTCCCTGTGTTGCAATTATCAATTACCGTGGAATTGTCTGCGGCCTGCATTAGAAAGCACTTTGTTAGGGTGGGACCAAAACTCACTTTGGTTAATTTGTGAGTTCCCAACTCCACGCAAAGAGTGTGGCACACATTGAGGCTGAAAAAAAACTTGCTGAATGAAAAACCTGCACTAGAGGCATAACAGGACCGCTTACACACAGAGCAGAGGGAAGCCAAAGGGTGAGAACTATAGCAAGGATGGCTCCAGAGCCACACCAGGTTTGTTTTCTCAGGAAAACCGTTTAGGGGACAAGTCACTAAGACACCCACCTCCCCCAAATACTGATTCACTAACAGCCAATGCTTTCCTTTCATCTAACTACAGAGACCTAATTATTAGATTATTCAGGAGAGCAGCATAGTGATTTTCATCACTCTTCCTATGAAATTGAATTATAAAATTGGACTGGTCTACCTAAAATCTCACGATGTCTTATAGTCTTTATAAAAAAAAAAAAAGAAGTTCCCTATTTCAAGAGAAGAAAGAATCAATATGTTTTTGAACCCCACCCACACCCTGGAGAAAAGCCAATTAATTTTGAAAAGATGCTTCCAGGAAAAAGGCAAACTGGTGAATCCTTTTCTAATGTGTTGTCCCATCTCTACCTTTAATTACCATTTAAAAGCTCCCATAGAATTCCAGGACCCTATAACTATCAGGATTCCCACAGGACAACCTGATTTTCACTCTCTCTTTCCAAAGTGCGCTCACTCTGGAGGCTGTGGTTTCCATTTATGAGAGTTGTTCACTTTACAAACACGCACAGGTAAATTAGCTGGATGGTGTGTACTGAGCAGAGTTCAGTGTCTCATCGAGCACTAAGCCACTCCTCAGCCCTACCGCCAACCACCGTCTCCTCGGTGAGAGCAGCCCCATCCTCTCTGTGGAGAAAGAGAGCTGAGACAAACCTCTGCAGGCGCCATCCCTCCTAGACTTTTCTGACAAAACTTAGCCAGCCTCATAGGAACAGCAGCCACTGACTATTGTTCCATTGTTGTTCAACATCTATTATTTCCTGTCCCTCTCATAAATGAACAAAATCTTCCAGCAAAATAAATCCCAGAAAAAGGGGCAAACCCCAGGCCGGAGTCAGGATGTAGGTTCGTTTCTTCCTGGGGAGAACTCGAGATGGTGCACCAGTGTGCATGGCCCGAGGTGGGGGTGTGCTGTGGATACAGCTGGGGCACGAGCCCCACCAACACATCTTTTCAGAGAGCTGCATCCCATCGCTGGCTCTAATGTTCCCCTTTCAGGAAACAAGTCAGGTGTGTTTGCAGAGATACATGCAGTCGTTCAAAGAATGCTAGAAAAAAAAAGAGCTAAAATATACTGAGGGCTTACCCTGTGCCAAGCACTATGCTAAGTGCTTTATAAGCATTCTCTTATTTACTCCTCGCCAGGCCTATGTGGCAGTGTTCATTTCCATTCTCATTTGAGAAATGAAGAAAATGACTTTCGAAGACGTTACATAAGCTCCCCAAAGTCTTACAACAAGATGGCGGCATCAGTAGGATTAAAACCCCAATCAAAGGTCAGGGCCCAAACTCATAACAACTAGAATGTATTTGTTTGGAAACTAGGTGCTAGAGATTTTATTTTTGTCATCTGATCTATCTCCTAATGATACTCTGAAGTATTTGAGTATCATGAAGCATAAGGAAACTTCCCAAACCACACCACTACGAAGTGATGAGGTAGCTTTCGAGAAAGGTCTGCCTGTGGCCGGTTGCCCATGGTACCAAAATGGGAATGGGACAT
This sequence comes from Propithecus coquereli, assembly GCF_000956105.1. Classification (NCBI taxonomy): domain Eukaryota; kingdom Metazoa; phylum Chordata; class Mammalia; order Primates; family Indriidae; genus Propithecus; species Propithecus coquereli. Next base: position 14,657,095 of record NW_012137191.1, read on the forward strand.
CACCTGTGGAGTTTATGTGAGAGGCTCTAAGAGCACTATCTCCTGAGTCCAGGAGCATCAATATCAGATCAGGCTTTAAGAGGAAAAACTCTCCACGCTGGAAGAGCGTGAAATAGGACCCAACATTGTTTGCTTCCCTGAGATATGAGCAGATTCAGGACATTCAGGGAGCAGTCCTCTGGCCCAGAGACCCCCTTTAGCCACTGGCTCATGAGAGCATCTTGCATCTCAGTGCTCAGAGGAAAGACAACAGGGCTGGAGTTCCAGGCAGGTCGTTTGAAGCAGTGACATCCCACCATAAGGACCCCTCAAAGTTGGACTACATCAGGGATAGCACAGGTTTTTTGTGTGCTCGGCATATATCACTAAATTTAGATTCAGAAATTGCATCCTAGTTTGTTGTTTCCACCATGAACTCAGCTCTCAGCCCCTTTTCAGTTTAAAAGTCTTCACGCCTGTATAAGTTCATTGACTCAAATCACTGAATTCATCAATTTTTTGGGAATCAGATAGAAAGATATTGCTGCATTAATAACTTAGAAGGATGCTGACTTCCTAAGAGAGTTGCAACTTTATAAAAACTTTGTAGGAGCATTTGTTTGGGAGTGGGAGGAGAACAAGTATAAATTTATACCAGAGTTCAATTTATAAAGGAGGATTTGACCACAGGTCAGAGTTCATTCTTACTTTCAAATTAAAACAAAGCAGCCCAAACTTTATTAGGCCTGTGAACCCACCAAACTGTTAACAATTGATGAGAAAAAAAAAAATGCATCTATCTCAGCTTCACATGTAAGCAACAATTTTTCAACCATACATCGTGAGAAATAGGACAAAAATGGAATAAGAATTGGGCTGGAGAAAGAAAATCTGGGCTACAATTCTGTGCCTTTTTCTTATTGTTGCTTACCCTCACTGTTGCTTCCTCATCTGTAAAAAGGAAATAATCATATTTATTGTAGGTTTGTTCCTGAGATGAAAAGAACAATCAACTTAGCACAGTGCCAAGCACAGGAGAATTGCTTAAGTAATGCTTGTTGTTGTTATGTTAATTTTTAAAAATATGTAAGTAATGTGGGTCTGAATTAGCTTTCAGATCAGCCAGCTTGTGAGAATAATGGGTCTACAGGCTTCTACCTTTAAGAATTGTTGAGGATACTTCAGGAATTAAGCAGATTCCTGAAGACTGTGAATTTGTTTCATCGCTTGATTGAGTACTCTTAGAATATAATTATTGATTGCATTTTGGAGAAAGTTTAGAGAAAATTTTTTTAATTGATGCATGTAAATGTGTAAATTGAGGAGATAGATGGATATATATTTTTATACAATTAGAGTTTATTATACAAGACATATATACATATATAAGCAGATACAGAGAAAGAGAAGGTAAAACAGAGATAAAAAGACAGAAATAGACAACAATTTGGAAGAGTCCATGCCCAGAGGTAAACAAGATGTAAAATGATAAGGAAAAGGGAATTAACTCCCCTAAAGGGCCCTCTGCACCTTACTATTGACATAAATTTATCGAATTTGATTATAAATAAACATATGTTACTTTGAGTTTGATTTATGCAACATGAGCAGTGGTTGATCTTCAATGAAGCCTTGTTCCCAACACAGAAAGGGTGACACTAAAGCAAAATGTAAGGCTCAATTGTCTTGCAGGTAATATACAGACACAGCTTGCAAAGTGTAGCAGAGAGAGGCAATAGAGATTGGTGAGGACTGTGGCAAACTGAAGGTTCCAGTGGGAAAAAGACAGTCTTTACTCGGCTTCACAGAATTGGTGCCATTTGAGAGGAAAGCCAGGGATTTTCTAGGTTTATTTATTGATTATTGTGTACTTCATTTTCTTTTTTTCTTTTTCCTTTGATTAGAAGCTACAAAACTGAACATATGTCAGTTTGAGCTGCCATAACAAAATATTGTAGACTGGGTAGTATTCTGGCTTAAACAAAGAATTTTTTTTAACCGTTCTGGAAGCTGGAAGTCCCAATCCGGGGTGCCTGCATGGCTAGGTTCTGGTGAAGACTCTCTTCCAGATGGCTTGTAGACATCTACCTTCTTTCTGTGTGCTCACATGGCATACAGAGAAAGAGAGAGAGCATGTAAGAATGCAAGAGAGCCCTCTCTGGGGTCTCTTCTTATGAGGACACTAATTCTATCATGAAGGCCCCACCCTCATAATGTCATCTAACCCTAATTAGTTCCCAAAGGCCCCATCTCCAAATGTCATTTACATTAAGGATTAGGACTTCAATATATGAATTTTGAGGGATACAAACATTCAGTCCATAACACTGGATTCAAATATTTAGAAATGCTGTGTAGGCCAACAAAACTCATCTCTACATCAGCAAGTGTTCATCTGGCTCAAAACCATTGGTTTGTGACCAGATAAATTCTACCCACCAAGCCTCACCGCATTATTATCACTTTAAATCACAACACACACACAGATACACACACACAGATACACACTCACTATAGAAATTTTGTCAAATGCTCCTGCAGGGGGTCCCCGTCTCCTGGGGAGGCAGGGGTGGAAAATAAGGTCCACACTCATGACCGGATCCCTTGATTCGTGAGAGAAAACCCAGGGTCCGAGAAATGGGATATGAGATGAGGCTGTTGCGTGCGAGGGGGGCCTTGTGCGATTCGAGCTGATTCAAGAGGCAATTGGAAACCACTACCTAGCTCTCGGGAGGGAAAATGCCAGGATAGCAATTACGGCAACGAAAGATGATTCTTCTGACTGCATGTAGAATCAGCTAGAACATGCAAAGCCTGTGGAGAGAAAAGGCTGGCGGAGCCCGTTGCCAGATGATATTCTTAGGATTGTGCCATAGGGAGAAATTAACTGTGACTTTGCTCATGCCGGTTTCTGGCAGGGGAATATTCTTCCCTCCATTCTCAGGCACCCTGTCTTCTCTGCCTGACAGCTGTCATACCGTCACAGAGGTCACACCCTTGTGAAGATGTCAGGATGGCTATTATTGTTATCATTACCTTAACTGAACACTTACTATGTGATCAGTTTCACAGGGTGATCTCTCATGTAGTTCCCACCATAACCCTACAAGGGAGGTGGTATTATCATCTTCAGTTGCCAGGATAAGAACCTGAGTCATAGTGGAGAAAAGTAACTTTCCTAACATCACCCAGGTACCCACTGACAGCCATTTGAACCCAAATTTGTTTGGTTTCAATTCCTAAGCAGCCATGTAATACTCTACCTGCCTCCATCCCTCACAGAAAACATTGCCCATACCTCTGCTGAAGCACTAACTGCATATCTTGTAAGTATCTGATTGCACATCTCTCTCTCTCCCCTTGAGACTGTGACCTCCTTGAGGACAAAGAGCAGGGCTTCTTCATCTTTGTGTTCTCCAGACGCCCAGCTCAGTGCCTGGCCCATGATGGGCAGCAGATGAATGTAGAGATAAATGCCTATCGGACCGGTCTGTGTGCAGTGCACAAGACGGACAACTGGACCCTGGCAAGCTGTACTAGAAGAGGCCCTGCTATCCAGTAAACAGACAGCTGCAGAAGAGCTGCCTTGTGGTCGATTTTGTTTCCACATTTCTGAAGTCTCTTTTGGCAGCAGTTCATTAGGACTCAGAAAAGAAGACTGATGAGTCTTGAATCTGAACTCTGGATCCTCAATGCTGTGGGGCACCTTCAAGAATCTTGCGTAAAGTTTGGAATTTACGGCTGCTTGGTGTTGAGAGGAAGTGCCACATGCAGCATGGACACACGTGCTCTGCGGACAGACTGCCCAGGTTGCAATCCCAGCTGCTCCCCTTCCCGGCTGTGTCGCTGGGGCAAGCTACTTCACCTCTCCTTGTCCCCATTTTCTCATCTACAAAATAGTGCCGATAACAGGACCTATCTCGTAGCATTGCTTGGAAGATTGAGTGAGTTAATATATAAAAAGTACTTAACAAAATGCCATATACATGTTAGCTATTAGTAGTATATTTATATTTCACATCTCCTTGATAGAAAGAGCCATGGATTAAGAACTAAGAAAACTGGATTTTGGCCCAGATCAGTCCCAACCTGGAACTGCACTGACAAGTCTCTCCTACCTGTGGTTGTGGCCCTATTTCAAGTTACCACCCTGGAAGGTAAACTTAAGATATGTGTATAATTTCATCATCCCATCTGGAGAATGGGCTGTAAATTCCTGCCTTGTGTACTTCACAAGGTTAAAACTGAATGTGATCATGCTTTGAAAAATGTAAACAGTTATGGTCTTATTATAATTATTATTATATTCATAAGTAGACTATTTCAAGAGCCATATGGCCTTAATTAATCATGGATAATAACCAAAGTCATCCTTCTAACCAGGAATAATACTGGATGCTAAAAATAACCTATATAGAAGGGTGGAATACAATGAAAAATCTCTCAACGTGTGAGACACAGAACTGTATTTTCTGCAAGGATATGACGCATGCTTTCATTTGTTTTATACGTCCTTTTTCTTCTTGCTTTCTTACTATTGCAGCCTTGCCTAGCATAAATTTCCCTGAGGAATAGTAGCTATTGGTGAATCACGAAAGATTATTGGCTGCTTACAGCTAATGAGCTGTTTTATTTGCTACACTGCAGAAAACCCACCAGATCTTTCATTCTGAGTCTCATGGCCAAGCGAGCTGTAGAGAAACCCAAGTCCTCCCTGCACTGGAATAGTCTTTAAGCCTTGTATTTGCAGAAATCGGGAGGGCTAAAAGATAAGACACAAAGATCAGCTTCCTCTTCCCCCAAACCCAGTCTTGGTTTGCCTGTATCCTTCCAAGTATTCATTTATCTGTCAGCCCTGGCACATGAAAAGTTGTCAAAGATTTCTAAACACAGCAAAAACCTGAAGACTATTTAGTAAGTGTATCTTTTGTCAATGGGGAATTTTCCATTAGAATTTAAACACTTAAATTCATCTACAAAAGGTGAAGGTAGACTTTCTCCAAAGCATTTTTTCTTCTCCCAGTTCCATATGTGAAAGGAGCTTCTATATTAAAAAAAAAAAAAAGTATGAAAGAGCATACACCTTTAAACACTCAATATAGTGTGTAGAATCATTAAAAAGAAAAGGAAAGAAAGAGAAAGAGAAAAAAAGAAAAACAGAAAACTCAACAATCCTAAAGTTAGTGAACATCTCTTTCTTCAGATATGCCACTCTGGAAAACTCTGGAATCTTTAATTACTGCACAATGCCAGCAGGAACTTCTCTTTGTCTTTGGATCGCAAATGCAACTCTAGACAGAGTTCCCCAAGAGAGTGATAGATATAATTTTATTAGTTTCAGCAAGACACAGACATGGCTGTTCCGCAGACTTTTATAAGAGTCGGAGAGAAGGAAGACAGCAAAAAGGCCCCGAGACAAATAGAGCTGCAGGCAGATTTTATTAATGACCAGTGGAACCTGGGATCCTGAAAGTTTAGTACAGTTGAATCCTCTGAGGTTATTTTTTTTAGGAGAGAAAACGTGACATGATTACGGACTCTTTATCTTTCAGAGATCCCTTGAAACTGCTTAACTGTTGCTGATAACAGAAATTTCAAAGGAGAGGCTTGAGACAATTTGATTTAGCACCCTTTATACCAAAAGCAGAGGTCCACGGAAGCCCAGAGAAATACATGCTGTCAGCATTTAGAAGGCTTACCAGGGAGATTAGTGACACAAAGACCTGTACAAGTCCAGCTACTTTGGGGCAGATGGACTGTTTTCCCCATTTGCTTGATGAAGTATCAGAACAGTGTGTTTTCCACATCTGTATTGCAGGAACTTAGTACTGCAGTGCGTAGCAGGTCCTAGTGTGCACTTAGGGCTAGCTATCTACTGAAAATTTGTGATCCCCCTTGCGCAGAGCGGGACTGTCATTGAGAGGTGGCTGCCCACCTAAAGGGACTACATTGACAAGTTCCTTTTGCATCTCGTGGCCCTGTTTTAAGTTCTTAACAATGGAATATGAGCCTAGGAGTTACGTGTCATTTCTAGATGCAGATTTTTTAAAGTGGGTATGTGTCTCTCTCTTCTCTCTTTTTCTGCTTCCTCAGGCTGAAAGTCTAAGATCACTGAGACCGTAGCAGATGGCAGAGCTACAGATGGAAGGAGCTTGTGTGCCTGAGTCATTATGTAGAGGAAAATCACCCACTGTCCAGAAACAGCTACACTGACTAGGTGTTACATGGCAGATATTGATGTCGCAAGGCTTGTTCGTTACAGCAGCTATCCTTATCCTAACTAATGCGCTATTTTTGTATATGGACTTAAATTGTGGATATTTTTGCTTAACAGGAAGGTTTAATTCTGCTCATATAGCAAAAAAAACATATTAATATATATAAAGCAAACCAGTTCAACAAACAGGTATTGATAGCTGAGGCTAGAGGCTGTCTAGGAATAAGGATGAGTACCTGCTGGTAAGGTCTTGAGCGTTCTTTGATACAGAGAGGCGTTGAAGATTGGACAGATGCAGGCACAATTACTATACACTGAGATATTTAACTCCCCACTTCACTTCTGAAGGTGGCTGCAATTATCACTACACATCAGTGAGTGAGTTTCTCTCCCTCATAGGATTTACAAGGATCATTTGAGCAAAGGACTTTAATCAAGGCCAGTGCCTTCAGCCTTAACGGCTACAAGTCTTGTACCTAAACCATGTCAGTTCCCCCTGCTTGGGGAAATGATCTTAAACCTCTGCTGGCCTGTCAAAAAAAGGACTACATGGGAATCACTGATAAACTGGTATTGATTCCCACAGATCACCCTTGTCAAAAGGATTTATTGATGTGTCAATGTGTGTTGTCGAGAGGATCATAGCAGGATGGCTTTGAAGGATTTATAAGAAATCTACCAGCTTTAATACACTCAGCGGTAAATAACTAACAAGTACTGCACATATTGATTCTTTTC
>NW_012137191.1:14664998-14680861 GCF_000956105.1 Propithecus coquereli
ATATACCCATCCCTTCCTCCCCCCTCCCATCTGCCCTACACCCTATAAATGTTATTCCTATATGTGCACTTAGGTGTTGATCAGTGAAACCCATTTGCTGGTGAGTACATGTGGTGCTTATTTTTCCATTCTTGGGATATTTCATTTAGTAGAATGGGTTCCAGCTCTATCCAGGAAAATACAAGAGTTGCTGTATCACCATTGTTTCGTATAGCTGAATAGTACTCCATGGTATACATATACCACATTTTATTAATCCACTCATGTATTGATGGGAACTTGGGTTGTTTCCATATCTTTGCAATTGTGAATTGTGCTGCTATAAACATTCAAGTGCAGATGTCTTTTTTTTATAGAATGTCTTTTGTTCTTTTGGGTAGATGCCCAGTAATGGGATTGCTGGATAAAATGGTAATTCTACTTGTGCCTCTTTAAGGTATCTCCATATTGCTTTCCACAGAGGTTGCACTAGTTTGCAGTCCCACCAGCAGTGTATGAGTGTTCCTATCTCTCCACATCCATGCCAACATTTATTGTTTTACCCATTCTTAATACAAGAATAATCAGGTTCCTCATAACTTTGTTGAAAGGGTTAAGTAAACTGTCCATGGGATGTGTTTGCACATGGTATCCACTCCAAAAAAATCACCTGTATCACTCAGGATTTCTGAGTTCATTTTTCCCTTCATTTTTCAAACATTTATTGAGCAAGAATTAGGAGCCAGGTATAGGACCGTTTCTATGGCCCATGAGTGATCCACCCAAACCACCAAGCAGAGCATGTTGCTCAGTATATTTACTCAGTTAATGCTTTTTGATAGACTGATTCGGATCCTTACCATTGGATAGAACTACCTTTAAGTCATTCTACTATATCATTTTTTTAAAATTATTATTATTTTTTTTATTTCAGCATATAATGGGGGTACAGATGTTTAGGTTACGTATATTGCCCTTGCCCCTCCTCCCCCCTAAGTCCAAGCTTCAAGCATGTCCATCCCCCGGATTCTACTATATCATTTTTAATTAAGCTTTCAAACACTGCTACTGACTAAACTTTTGTATACTCTAAGTCATCTGTATGGTATATTCATTAAATTTGAAATAAATCTTTTAGAGAAAGGGCATTTACCAAATTTTCTACAATGATCATTCAATCTGTTATTTCTGTGGAATTGTATCCCATTTTAAACACAGTTTATCCATCCCTAGATGTATATTTGCTCCCCCTTAAACATATTAACTGAATTTGTAAAATAACCATTTCATTCCTATTATAATACAGACACACATATCAATTTATATACAGCTCTGCTGTAAAACATTTTGCTCTCCATTGGGGAAGAGAATTATAAAAATGTAATTAGTAAGTGCAGGTAAAAAGGGTGAAGCCAGGATATGCACATGTATACTTGATCTTTGAAAGCTCTTTTTTAAACTTGGAAGACTAACTAAATAGACACAAAAAAATATTATATTGTTCTAATTAACAAAATTATCAGAGATCATTCATAGGCATATGGAAATCTTTCCCATTATTTTTATCCATTTTAAGCCTCCAATCCTGCCCACAATCACGTCTTCATCTTTATTTTGCTAATGGGGAAGTTTAAGATCATCACAAATAATCTTAAACTCTCTCACCTGGAAGAAGTCTTCTGCCCCATCTTTTATAATTTCTCACCGTATTTTCTGATAATTGAGGTTTAGCACATTGACATTAGCAAGGCATAGAGCCTCGGTGTCTGGAGACGATGACTGACACTGCATTGTCAGAGATGTAGCTTCTTAAGGAAGTGACATCCTGTCTGATCTTACAAATGTCTCCGATGTCCAATTATCACCAGTCATTTGGGTGAGTGACAAGATATCAAGGGGAAATTCTTTCCAAATCACTCTCTCTCCCTCTCTCCTTCCCTTTGTCTCTTAACACAGGAAGATCTCCTTATTATAATCTAAGAAGCACAGATATTAATTCTGTAGTAGTAGCTAAAGTTTTAAGATGGGGTACCTCATTTTGTTCCCACAAATTCAAATTTGATCAGATCATCTGCCCACCAGTGGAGCTACTATTCTTCTTTGGCCCAGGGTTTAATATTTTATAGCCCTATACCTCTGACCCTCAAGGGAAAACAAGAACAAAAATGATAAACACCTGAGACTAAAACCAATGAAATATATATGTATAATATATATTTTATATACATATTTTATATATATATAATATATATATAAAAATTGGGAGAAAAACATTGAAATAATAACTTTTCTGAAGTCTTTTGCCTTGGAAAATAAGTTGATTGTGGATTAGGATTGGAAAGATTAATTGAAAAGAACAAGAGTATAAAAATAGTATGATATTTCATTATTATGAAAATGCACAATGATAATTGTATTCACCAGAAGCTTTCTTCCAAGGAACACTAAATATTATGCCAATATTTCCTCATTAATCTTCTTCATAATCTTGCAAGATGGTGAAGAAGCAAAAATTAACATTCAAATATTACCAGTGGGATACAGAACTAGAGTAAGATGTTGATGACAGACACTTCTGACTTGTCTACGTGCCTCAGTTACTCACTTGTACGATAAAAATATTCACAGCCTTTAACGCAGAGAGTGACTGTGAGAATTAAGTGTGTAAGACATGTGAAGAGGCTTAGATGAGAGCCCAGGACATAGTGAACACTCAGTAAATGTGAGATGATAATGATTTTATTATTATCATTAGAATACATGATGCAAGTGAGAGAAAGTCACCTTCACATTTCTTCTGGAGCCCCAGTGCTCAAAAGAGGAGTGAACTTCTCAGTGCCATTCATCAAGCACCTACTGCATAATAACGCTGCAGATTATGCCAAAAACCCATAAAAAGAGTACGCTGCATTTATACAGTGCTTTTCAGATACAAAGTACATTTAGATATATCTTCTATGATCCTTCCAACAGTCTGGTGAGGTAGAGAACTCAATGTTATTAGGTTTAATAGGAGAGAGAGCAAAGGGACCAAAGAAGATAAATGGTACACCAAGGTCACCAGCAAGTTATTAATAGAAGCCAAGACAAATTAAAACCAATTTGTTACTGTAGAGTTCTTTCCATTTGCAATGGACACATCTGTTTGTTTTGTTTTGTTTTGCTTTGCTTTTTGGCTACCCACATGGCTTCCATCTTTCTAATAGCACTTTGATTTCCTTCTAGAAATTTACCTTCTACTCAGCATGTGCTTGCCTAGTGGGAGGCTAACCCAAGCCACCTACAGAAGCTGAGGGAGACCCGTAGCTACTCTTCCAGATCTTTTCTCCTCCTGTCCCAGTGCAACCATGTGTCAACAGGGGAACCTAGATTTGGACAGTCAGATTCTTTCTCCTATGACTTTGAATCTTGAATAGCAGGACACAATGTTGAAAGAAAAGAATAGTTTCAATCTAGAGATTGCAGGTAAGACCATGAAGTTATTTCTGCTACTAATATCCTATGGTATCTACTGGTTCCCAACTCCCCAGTCCTGATTCTTCAGCCTCCCTACTCATTCTCTGAGCAATCCCTGTAATCCTCCAATAACTTATGTTCTTGCTTAAGTTAACAAGAGTCACATGCTGTTTTCTGCAACTCAAAAGCCCAAGCTGATGCAACAATATGGACAATATGTCTATCAACAGACGTATTGAGAGCTTATCATGTGCTAGCTGCCATGCTAAGAATTATGCTTTGAAATATAATCAGGATAAAAAAATCGTAAGTACCTAAAAGAGTTTTTAAGAAAGCTATGATAGGCCGGGCGAGGTGGCTCACACCTGTAATCCTAGCACTCTGGAAGGCTGAGGCGGGCGGATTGTTTGAGCCCAGGAGTTTGAAACCAGCCTGAGCAAGAGCGAGACCCCGTCTCTACTAAAATTAGAAAGAAATTAATCGGACAACTAAAAATATATAGAAAAAATTAGCCGGGCATGGTGGCACATGCCTGTAGTCCCAGCTACTCGGGAGACTGAGGCAGAAGGATTGCTTGAGCCCAGGAGTTTGAGGTTGCTGTGAGCTAGGATGATGCCACGGCACTCTAGCCAGGGCAACACAGTGAGACTCTGTCTCCAAAAAAAAAAAAAAAAAAAAAAAAAAAAAAAAAGAAAGAAAGCTATGATAAGGTACCACAATCAGGAGTACAACGTGATAGGCACCAGAGAAGAGGCAGATCAGAGCTACCTGGAGAGATAACAAAAGCTTCTTGCAGGAGGAACTTCATCTAGGTCCTGAAAAATGAGCAAGATTTGCAACCCATCTCTTTCAAACTTGCAAAGTCTGATACTACGAAGAAAAAAAAAAAACACTAGTGCTCCAGTCAAAAGCAAAAGTATCTTCCTTCTAAGAAGTAATGCCTGATTTATGGAGAAGGAGAGCATTTGAGAAAACATAATTCTATATATTCAGATCATTCAAATGTATGATTTATTATTTGTTCACATCAGTTCTGAAAATAGCCACAAAGCAGGAGAGCATGAGCTTTAATAAACATTTTTTAATTGCAAATCTAAGGAAAAGTGTTGTATTTTTCATCGCATTTAACAGAGTTACCATTGGGATGACAGCGTAAAATCATGCTGGGCTTAGAACCAGGTTTTCCAGCTGAAAGCTATAATAATACTATGTTGTTCAGTATCCTAATCAGACCAAATACTTTATATTAAAAACCCACCTCCAAACTATCCCTGATACTAGTGACATTGGCGAAAAATGGGGAGGGGTGTGTGGAGGAGCATCTTTTAGTTGTTTCTCTTAGAATCAAAAAGGCTTACACTATCCAAAAGATTTCACTGGAGTCTTGAATATCCCTTGGGTTTTTCTGAAACTAAATAGAGTAAATCCAAAACATTTTGTATCTAAGTTCATATAGTATTTATTGAAAGCTAGTACCCCTTCCTGTGAATACTCTATTTTCCCCAAAGAATGTTTTGTAAGATCCTCCAACCACAGGGTCTTTGCCCAGGCTGTATTCTCTGTCTAACTGCCCTTCCCCACCCCTTCTCTTCCTACCTATGCAATGCATTCTTCAAGCCTCAAGTCAAAGTCACCACTTTAGGGACAAACCCCTTTAAAAAGACCTCAATATTAGATCGAAGTTATCTTTCTCGTAGCTCACCTTGCTTTTCTCTCATAAGATGACAAAGTTGTGATTACATACTGGCATAATTATGTTATTAATTATTGTCACCCAACTGGAGTGTAAGCTCTGGAAGAGCAGTGACTATGTGGGACTTCCATTGTATCATCTTCACCTAAAGGAAAAAAAATGCATAAATGGAGAATTCTAATATATTTGGCCTAAAATCCTCTTACTTCCAAAGACTATGCAAATATCCTATATGTAGATATCAATGTTATCATACATGTTGCTTATCAATATATATTATATATACATATTATCAAGATGTACTAATGCGGATATCAATATGTATTACTCAGTGCATTTTTCTTAAGTTCAATAATTCCTTTATTATGGATCACTTTTCTTCAATTATATCTTGATTTTTAGCTCTCATTCTTTCTGATGGCAGCTTGTAACTGATCCTGTTTCCTTTCTGGTCCTTCACATAGAGAATGGCACAGCCAAATCTGATTCTCAAATATATGAAATCTTGTGGGTTTTATTTCCTTTCTTTTTGTGTAAGTAGTCGCAATTTCCTACTTCCATTTCTAGTTTTTTTTAAACTTATTGTTTACGTGTCCATTAGTTGCACACACTATCCTAAGTAGAAACATCTGCTCCCTCATCTGTATGACATCTGCACCCTGTACTCACATCTATTCTCGCACCCACCATCCTGTATTATTTTTACCGGTTTCAGTCTGCATTACCTATGAGACTGTGAGCTCTTTATGGGAGGAGGGGAGGACAGGCCTTATTTGACTAGGAGTTCCCATTTCCAAGCACAGTACCTGGCATGGAACACACTGTTGGTAAATAAATATTTGTTCAACTGACATTCTTCAAATCTTTTTTTTTTGTTTTGTTTCGGAAAGTATTGGTGTATTGATGGATCCAATTCAAAATCTTGAACTTGACTACAATTAATCTTACTGTTTCATTTTCTTCCCAGCTCGACTTCCTACTCTCTCCTGATAAGGAGATGTAATTCCTGTTGTCCCCCATCTTCTACATGATTTCATGTCACAACTATGATTAATATGCTACTCAACCTCTTGCCCACCTCACTGGTAACAACGTTAAAGAACAGTGGCCTTGCTACTAAATGCCGCTCCAACGAATGTCATGTCTCTCTGCCCCTTGTTTATAATTCTTTATCTCTTTCAGAGCCCATGGGGATATTCATCTCTAAGGCCAATTTGAATTAATTTTGCATGTCAGATTTCAAAAAGCCTGAAAATATAGAACAAAGCCTTGTTCACAATCCAAAAGCAGTAAGGCTCGATCCTTTGAGCAATAATCTAAATCAATGTCTAAAAGGATATTTTCTTGCTCTAGAATAATAATAATTACATAGCACATTCTGCATGCAAGGTCCTGTTCAAAGAACTTTCTATATACTGCTATTGACTTTTTTTAATCCTCAAAATAACCATGTAAAGTGGGTATGATTATTATCCCCATTTTATAGATGAGGCGGCCGAGTTATAAATCAATTAAGTAACCAACCCAAGGATTCAATCAAGGCACTCTTGCTCCAGAATTTGTATCATGCTACACTGCCTCTAGGAAACTACTTATTTGAACCATTTGTAGCAACTCAAGTTTTCTGGTTATCCATTATTGCATTTAAAAACTACCCCAACATGTGGTGGCTTAAAACAACAACCATTTTATTGAACCTCATGATTTTGTGGGCCAGTGGCTTGGCTGGGTTTATCCTCTGCTCTAGTAGCAACAAATGGGCTCAAAGTGGGTGGTGTTCAGCCACGGTCTGGGCTGATCTGGAAAGTCCTTGAGACTTCCCCACAGGCCCGGCCCCTTGATGTGGACAGCTGGAAGGCTGGTCTCTGCCGAGCCCCGCTTTCTCTGTGTAATCCCAGGGTCTCTCCACATGGTGCCTTAGCAGGATGGTCACACTTCTCACAGGATGGCTCAGTGCCCCAAGAGACCAAGGGGGAAGCTTTCGGTCTACTTAAAGACCAGGCCTGGAACTAGCACTGCGTCACTTCTGCACTGTACTTTCTAGGTCAACACATTCGCAGGCCAGCCAGAACACAGAGGGGAAGTAGACCACATTCTCAGTAGGAGAACCTGTGGTCAGTGAATCTGGGGTCATCTTAGTCTGCCACACCAGGAATTACAGAGAAACTTTTAGGCAGTTGAGTCAAAATACAATATTTTATATTTTGTCCCTTACTTTTTGTTTTATAATCTTTTTATTGATTTTTTTGAAGTAATATAGAAGAACAGGAGCCAGGAATTCTGTCAGGTTCTACAGTCATGCTGTCTCAATGACCACCTACCAGGGCTATGGTACGGCTTCTTGGGGCGAGGGTTTAAATCACGGTATAAAAAATGCATACTTGACGGCTCAGGGAGAACTTGCGCACTGAAGGACCTGGACTCAACCCCAAGAAGAATGTTGTGTAGTTTTTTTCTTTTTAACTAAACTGTAGTTTCTTCTTATGATTTTATATCATCGTTGATTGGAATGAAGAAGACAGAGTATGTCAGCTAACACACTCAATTTCAAGACAGGGTTACTTGCATTTAGCATGAACTGACAGATATAAGCGCCCTTCTCTGGGTCTTTGTCTTCATGTCTGGAAAGTGAATAGTTTGGGCCAGACTGTGTTTTCCGAACTGTGGCTTAAAGTCAGTTTATAAAGGCACAATCAATATTTTTTTAAAAAAACAGTATGGAAAAGAAGATAGAGTATATCTCATGCAGGGAGGGTGAATACTGCTTGTGAGTCTTTTGTTTCAATTGTGGTCGCCTGTGTCTGTGTGTGTGTGTGGGTGTGTGTACACGCACGTGTGTATACTAGATTATGTCAGAAAAGTCATTTCTTGCTGTAAGTCATAGAGAGAAAAGATGAAAGTTTGAAAATCACTGGGCTAGGTGACCTTTTATGATTCCTTCTAGATCAAAAAAAATATGATTCTGGGCACGGTCATGATTTCTACCATAATTTTGTATAAAACAGAGGTTATATCTAACTTGTTTCAAATAAGACTCTGAATAAAATGACTATTTGTTATACTTGACATATTTATCAGCTCATATATTATTATTCAAACCCAAAAAGCATTTAGTACTTTAGGTCAGATTTTGGTCAAAGAAAAACCTTCCCTGAACCTCACCTTCCTGCCCTCAGAAAAAAATCTCTGCACAACAAATATTCCCAAAACCTGGTTTATACATTTTGCATTCATTTCAAGCAGTATTTCTTAAATGGAAATTTTACTACCTCAAAAGCATTAGGACCATCCTTCCAATTTGGGATATAACATGCACAATTCAAGTTTTATTAAGAGTAATAATGTCTAGAAATTAAGCCACAAGAAAATATTTTAAAACACAAATGTGAGCAATATCTTATTAATGCTGTATTAATTCAGAGCATACAATCAGCAAAATTAAAGAAGTGATTTAGGGATGTTAGTGTTGGATTTGGGGACTGGATGAGGTGAATGAACCATCAGCTTTTTTTGCACTAAAATTCCATGATTCAGCAATTCCACAGTAGTCGACAGGCACCTATGCTAAAGCATTAAGAGCCAACGTGAATTGTGGATGACCTTGTTTCCCTTATCCTCTGGATTCTGTTGGTCAGAATATGGGACCAAGTAATTTCTCTCCTCTCAAATATAAAATAATGCAGACTCTTCTCTGTGGATTCAGCCGGCAAGCAAGATATATTTTTTGCTCTAAATGCAAAGGTACTTCATGTTGGAAAATATTGATTTCCTAAACTTTTAAAAATTGGCACTCAAGTAAATAGTACATGAGGAGTAAAGTTTAAATGGGCCTTTGAGAACAATGTATGATATTTATTGTTTGCTCAAAAAATTTAGAAATGACATGATCAAATACTATCTTAGATTTTTTTAAAAAATTCAATGTTTACATAATAATAGATTTATGGGGGGGCACTTTAGTATTTTTAAAACGCTTTTTATCATTCATTTATTCAGAAATACTTCTTGGGGGCCTACTTTGTGTCAGGCACTGCTCTAGAGAGTGGTGAACAAGACCAGGTCCCCGGCAGTTTACAGCTTAGCCGAGGGGGAAAGAAATGGGATCAGTGCAGATTGTGGTACGTGTTATAAAAGGGAAAAAGCATTCAGGATGACTTCAGTTGTGCAGGTCAAGGGAACCTCTGAGGAAGTGACTTTTGGGCTGAGACCTCAATGGCAGGAAGGAGCCCCCATGCTGGGCAGAGGTTTCCTGGCAGTGAACTTGCTGGGGCAGATGCTGCCAAGGAAACGTGCCTGGCACGTCCCCACGAACCTTCTCATGCACTCGACACTTTGTCTCCACGTGAATGCGCTGCCTTTAAAAAGCTTGTTCCTTATCCTTCTAATGCCAGTCCCTTTTAGTTCCAAATTTTAAGGAAAAAAAAAAAAAGAGAGAATTGAGGGAAAATATAGCAAAATGTTTCTGCAGAGTAGAAACTCAGAATAGCCTGACAATTTTTTTAAACTTATTTTTTAAATCACTTTAGGACAAAAGTCAGAATAGTAACATTTGATCGTATAAGGGATTTTCTTTTTCTTTTTCCCTTTAGCCTAATTTCCCTAAATGCCAAATTTCCACTAGCAGTGGTCTTGTCATATTCTAAATATTTACAGTTTTTTTAATTCTTTGCCATTATTTGATCATTTTTAAATGGGTTGACTAATCAATTGCTTGCCAGCTACAAAAGAAAAAAAATACATTGTTTTTATTAATTGAGAATGTCCAAAGTTGAAGCTAATTTTCTCCAAAGTATTTTACCCATTTGGCACCTTCTTACATGTTAGATTGCTCCCCTTCTCCATCATCACTCCCTCTCGTTCTAAGGACGGGGGAGGTTTGGAAACAGTTAACAGAAAGGAGGTATTGATTTAGCTATGCTGAAGGATTCAGTGCAATGTTTTGGTATCAAGAGTGCTGTTTTTCTTTTGTTTTTCAAAGAGGTTTTTCAAATAGACCCCTGGCCTTTCACATGGAATATTTGAATTTTATCCTTGGTATCTGAGAATGGAGCCCATCCCAACGTTGAAAAAAATGATCAGGATTTATAAGGTAAAACCATGGGCAAATCGCCCAAATTCTCTGAACCTCATTTTCTACTGTGAAACTCATAACCTCTGTTATTAAATAATGGAACATGAGGGCTGGAAGGAAGGAATCCTAGAACTCATCTCAGCTCTGGGGTTTTGCACAAACCATTCTCTCTCCCTGGAATGTTCTGACTCACTTGTTTCACTTAACAAACTTCTAAAGAGCTTTCAGATGAGTTGGCTTTGGCCTCAGAGAGACCTAGATTCAAATCTTAGCTCTGCCACTTAGTAGCTTATCACTTAAGGGACTCGAGTGTAAAATGGCCATCAAAAGAGGACTTACTAGGACTGTAAAAAAAAAAGTTAACTGAGATGATTCACCTATATCTGCCCACAAACGGCGGAGTGTCTAAGGTCTGCCCCATGAATATTAACAATTATTTTTACAGTACATGTTGTTGTATCTGATATAAGATGCCCTGGTAGTTGGTAGGTTAATAAAACATTGGTTAAAGCAGAGGTAGCATGGCCTACTGGCGGTGAGCTTTGGGCATCAACCAGTATGTTTTACGGGGGGAGGACCACTGCCGGCTCACCTAGAGAGTATGTTAAATGCAGACATCTTCAAGACCTTCCACTGAATATTTTTTCAGATCTCAGTTTAAATATGCCCTCTCAGAGGTCTGCTCTGCCCGTACTCTCTACCTAATCTTAGTTCTCTTTGTTCTGTGCTCCCATATTAACAACCAGTATTTGTTGAGCACATACTATGTGCCAGGGTATATTCTACATATTCCACATATATTAGTTCACGAAGTACTCACAAGTACCCAATTAAATAGGTGTCAGTGTTTTTCTCACGACCAGACAACCAGTAACCTCAGTGATGGCTGTGCCCCTAGACATTCTAGCTCCAGAGTCTATGTCGGGAAGGACCACACAATAATCCTGCTAACCCACTGCATCCTGCACTTTTCCACCTGGATTCTTGTCACTCTTGATCTAAGCTCAGTTTGGTTTGTCTTCCTGGGCAGCTGCACTCCATAAGGTGAGAATCACGTTAGTATTTTCAGCACTGAATCATCACAGATCTGATTCATAACAGGCAGTCAATACATGTGGAGACTGGCTAGTTCCAAATCCTCATTGTACAGATCAGAGGATGAAGTCAAGAGAGATTTAGTGACCTGCCCAATGGGCAAAGCTGATATCAGAATATTGGCCTTCTCATCCGGAGACCATTCTTTCCACGTCATCAAGCTAATTCTTGTGTTGGTTTCCCTGCTCAACATCTTCTCATCCGTTTGACAACATGTCCCTGAGATCACAGCTCCCAATCCCATCCCCAGACAGGCCTTAAATTCAGTTTCCCCTAACCGGATTTAAGTCTTTGATACAACGAGAGTTTTGAGTACATAAAAAAGGGAGGGAGAATGAAATGCTAAAACATCCAAAAAGAAAGTAAAACACAGAAGCTTAGCCCAAGCCAAGCTGCTGTCCGTGGCAGCGATGGTGTCTGCACACACGGTACCAGGCTTCATAATTACCTCTGTGGCTGAGCCTCCACAAAGCCTTACCTTTGAACTAAAAAACAAAAACAAATAAATAACTAGCTCTGCTGATTAGCAAGGTACTGCAGCTGCTGGAAAAATCTTCTACATCGAACTTACTATGGTATCATCATCCCTGATGTTTGTTTCTTCTTCCAGCCGAGATGAAGAGAAAACTGAATTGTGCTTCTAGTGTACAATCTTACCTAATTATGCCAGCTGATCACTTAAAAGTAATGTTTGCACACAGACCGGGGAGATGCTTACAAGAACCAGCTGGTTGAGAAAGGCTATAAGTGAGGATTTGATTTCTTTTCAAAGGAGTGTTAACTATTTACATCTATTTTTAAACACCACATCGCAACAAGAGTTACTGTGTTACACTGTGAAGCAGTACTGTGCTCAAGTTCCACAGGGGCGGGCAAATTGAGGAATAAAAGTTCTGCTCCACATGCAGAAAGCATGATGTTACCATTCACCACTTTAGGGCATCCATCCGAGGGAGGACAGACTACTGTCTTTTGGTTTTGAGCCACAAATGAAAGCTTAGTAAGAGTTACTGGGGGAGAGACTGCGTGTGTATATGCGTGCATTCACATGCGATTACATACAAAGCAGAACGGAACAAGTTAAATGTCACTAGGCTTTTGGACTTAGCAGACTTGAGTTAGAATACTGACGACGCTGCATGCCACCCACATGCCTTGGCCAAGTTACTTCCTGGGCTGTTGGGATCAGTCCCTGAGATGATGCATGTGAAAGTCAGGGCACAAATGCTTTGGACAACCCAGATAAGCTATAAATAATGAATGCCAAATATTCAATAGTGTATGGCTAAGACCTGTCCAAACATTGTCTTATCTAATCCACATAATAATCTTATGTAGCAGGTTTTACTGTCGTCATTTATTTTTTTTACACTTGAGGGATATTAAGTATCTCTGTGCAAGAGGCACAGTGGAATTTGAACCTGAACCTGTGTGATCTCAACTCTGTTTGAACCGCAACTGTTAATCTCTCTTCCTGATTCTCCACATTCCCTTCACTGGCAAAGTTTGGGCATCTTTAATCCATCCAATTTCTGAAGAATTTACCCACAGCATGGATGTTCACCCATGCTTTTAAGACTGAACAGGGATTTCCTCAACTCAACGCATGGTTGTTGAGTGCCAACCATGTCCTGGCACGAGCCTGGGTGCTGGGGATACAGAAGTGAATAAGACAGTGAGCTTTTCACTCAGCTTATAGCCACATAAGAGAGAGATAAAATAAGGAAAACATTACACTATAGTGTCTTCCATGCTATTGGCATCTACATGGTACCTGGCATGTGGTAGGTGTAGAGTGAATGCATGTGGAATCACAGAGAAGTATTTGCAATGCAGTGGTCGCTAAGATATTGACTGTGTCCAGAAAATTCAGGGAAGGCAGGCTTCCCGGAGGAAGTGGCTGTAGAGAGAGCCCCTGAAGGATGAGTAACTCACCAGGCGGGTAATGAGGGAAGGACGCTGTAGGCCAAGGAAAGAGATCTGTTTCATGGTATAATGGGACTGGGTAAGGACTTGGAATAACCAGCTCCTGTTATTTTTCTGATGTATATTCTCACTGTGGCTCATAGAGTCAAAGATCTATACTGAGTTCACTGAGTAAAGTGATAGACCAGAAAGAACAAATAATAACGAAAATGGTTACTCTGAGACAGAAGCTAGAGTTTTCCAGATGAGCAACCCAAAGCATGAGGAACATTTGAAGACACGAACATTTCTCAGTACACTGAATCCCCAAGGCAAGCAGAGTACTGTGGACATGTACGGGCCGCACCCAGCCCACGATCCGTTTGGTCTCCGGGTGACCACGTGATACCCAACAACATCTGCAAGACTGTGGGGGTAAAGAAGAAAAGTGCTCCTTCCTAAAGGAAATGAGGATGGCAGGTGACTTAGCTCTAATTCTGTTCACACAGGGAGATGGAGGGACCACAATTCACAGCATGTAGGTGGGGTGGCCATTCCTCCCTCCCATACTCGAGGCGGGCACCACTACTCAATCTATTGCTGTCTCCTGGAATGTCAGTTTTTGAGGGCAGGAAACTTTGCATTGTTTATTCATTGGTCTGTTTATTCATTGGCATTTTCCCAGTACATAGAACATTGAGCACATTGTAGGTGCTCAATAAATATTTGTGGGAGGAATGAATTGATCACCGCTATTTTTTTGCACTGAGTTCAGGGTTACAATGCTTCCAACAGCCAAGCCAGTCAATAGGAGTGACGTCATGAGATGAAATTCATTGGCCTCTATGGTGAAATAAAAAAACACCCCCAGAGCACGGCCTGGCCATTCTGGGCAACGGGCTTTACTGTCTGTGAGTTGGTTTACTCACATCTGCTTCATGAGGTTGTCATAAGAATTAAATGATACATGAGATACAATGTATGGGCAAACTCTTTCCCATGGTGGTTAATAAATAGCGATTTTCTTTTCGTTTTCTCTAGGAAGCCTTAATATAATTAAAGCACCCCAAATATAATTTATTAATCATCCATGAAACTCATTCCATATATATGTGTGTGTATATGTATGATGCCAGATATATATTCATTATCTAGTGTCATCATATATAATCATTATGTAAGTATAAGTCATTAACACTGGTAACACTGGTTTAGCCCTAATGTTATATGTATCTAATCTCCTTATGGATGATAGATTAGACAGATAAATATGTAGATAGAGATATATGATAGATAGATAACTATAACATTAAGACTAAAACAATATTCAGATTATAATTGGGCAGGCTGATTTTAAATTGCACACTTATCACAAAATGAAAGTCATCAGAGCACATCTAGTCCCGGTAGTTTAGCATCTATAACCCTCCAGGCCATCTTTATTTTAGAGTAAACAAAAGCAAAAGGACAAAAATGAAATTGAGTTGCAGAGATCCTGGCCATTTAAAACAAAGAAGTAAATATTACACTTTACTGAGGGCTGATCTACATTTGCTATTTCCACAAATGTGTACATAGTGAAACTTCTACCTCCAGAATATGAATATTCACCAGTAAATGGATGGATTAAATTGTTATGCAAAGAACATTGTCTCTCCGTTGCACTGAAATTCCTTCTGCCTCACTCTGATGAGCAAGACTCCTCCTGTACACGGTTTTTAAGGTAGACAGAGTTCTTCAACAACCGCTAAACCTTAGCTCTAATGTACACCGTGAAAAGTGAAAATCCTCTTTCTAAGCCCGTTATGATTTATTAGCTTATTCATTTGACTGCAAATGCTTGAGAAAATCTGCTCTTTTCAACAAGCTCAAACATTTGGAAAGGGCCAGGAAAAAAAAAAAGAAGAAGAAAAGAGAGAAAGAAAAGGGAAAAAAGAACTAAAAAGATACATTAAATACAAATGGAAAGAGCTCGGTGAGGCATCAAGACCGACATTTGAACTGCAACAACTCAGCGGGTAATTCGAGATTGATTAAATACTGAACTACGCTTGATTGGTGTAGAGGTTCAATCATAATCACGATTCAGAGACAGGAGCGTAGAGAAAGATTCCCCCATGAGAACGTGAAGTCTGAAGAAAGCGCAAACCAGTTGCACAGAAAAGGCATTTAGAGAATTCTTACTTGCTCTTCATCTGTACAACCTGCCACACTTAAAGGAGCGCTCTAAAAATAAAAACACCTCCTGCCACCCGAAAACAAGACTCCAGATCAGAAGTTGTGCTTTAGGGATTTCTCCTTGAAGGCCCTGCCGTCCCTGTCATCAGCAGAGGAGGCAGCTGCACTCGGGGCGGCATGACAGGGACAGCGTCGGAATGAGGCAATTCAGAGGGGCTGGATGCAGGCTGAAATTCTCGAAAGCAGTTTAGAGCTATGAAAGATGAGAGAAATAAGTGCTAAGATGCATCTAAAAGGATGCCATTCATTTTTTGCCCTTAAACATATTCAGAATTTTCCTCCCATACTTGGAAAGGCACAGAAACAAAACAAAGCAGGACGAGAACAAAGATAACTGGTTAAGAAAAGTCTACGGTTCTGACATGCTTGGCAATAGGCTTTGCAAGTCTTTCAATTTAGTTCATAAGATTTGCTAAGCAGATTAGT
>NW_012137191.1:14680911-14693046 GCF_000956105.1 Propithecus coquereli
CTATTTATCTCTTCCATGATATCTTTTTCAGGACAGTCACGATGCTGAAAGAAGCCCAGGTTTGAATTGGGAAAAATCATGGAGCTTCCTGGTGAGGGTGGTAGTTCTGCAAAAGCTACTGGGGATGAGACACGTGCTAAAATTGAATGAACTGATGGACATGAACTGCCAGACCAAGAACCTGATTAAACTTCAGATTTTTAAAAGTTCTATTTGTAAACAAATATATATATATTTATATAAAATCTGGAATGTGAGCAGATCATGAAAATTCTCTTGTCTGCATAGAGTTCAATATTCACATTTTGCCCAAACTGCAAAATCAACAACATTATCTTGTTTTTCTTATTTCGAAATTTTGCACATATGTCTATGCTTTGACAACTGGAGGGGGAAAAAAGAACCAAGCAATGTCACAAAGATTCGTGGAGAAGGCCCAGAGTGACGAGCATCTGGGCCCTGGCCAGTTGGGCCAGACCTGGAGACCTTTTGGTGACTTCCCAGACTCTTGGCTCCTAAACTGCCACAAGCAGAGCAGAGCAGCCGGTTTTCTGCTCTTTGACTCTCAGTTGTTGCAACTTTCATACTTCCTTGCTCTTTCTGGAATCTTTCTCTCCTTCCTCCATCAAACCAATTTCCTTCCCTTCCAGTCCCAAAGTTTCCTTCCCTCCCTTTTCCTAGGACGCTTCCATCTGCTCTCCCCACTCTGCTCCAATCCTCCCCTTCTAGAAGCTCCTCCTCAGTTCTTACACTCTTTATACCCTCTGCTTGTAGGATGTAAGTGACAAGTCATCATCTTAGGACAAAATAATTCCCAAATTTCTAATCAAACCTTCGAGGCCCACCTCCACCTGGTGCCTCACTGGATTTGGATGTCGATGCTTCCTTTCATGCATTTCTTCACACAAGGAAAATTGGTGGACTCACTCTTTTTTCTCTGCCTTTAGGATTTTGCTCACACTGTCCCCCTACTCTTAGATACACTTCCCTCCACCTCCTTCAGTGTGTCTTTCTGGATACCTCTGAGTAGGAAGGGTGTCTCCTTCCTCCTTCCAGCCTCTAATCTGCAATCTCCCCTCTTAGATGTGTGACTTTGTGATTGTATTAGAGGTACAGAGTCCATGAGCATGATTTCATCGGCGCTAGATTATCAAATATTTGCGAGCAGAATCCCTTATCAGTTTTTCTTGTATCTCTCCCAGAATTTGGACAATGCCTTGCATGTGATAGACATTGGGAGGCAGTGTAATGATAGTGGGAAAAACAAGCCTAGAAACTTCCATTTTTAGAATTATGGCAGGACCACCTGCACTTTTAAAAAAAAATCCCGTCTGAAATAATAGGGAAGCAACAGAAAATGTGCAACTTAAGGAGTTGAAGGGAATGGAAGAGGTGAAATGAGTGAGCTATTTCAACGAATTTTTAAAAGATGGAAATTGAATGGAGAAATAGTAATATCTTGATTAAAAATGGAGACACTGGGAATGTACGAGCCTGCCAAAAAAGGATACCAAAGAGAAGTGAGCCAGTTTATATTCCAGATCCCCAGAAAGGCTCAGAACTTGGGTGTGTGGCTGAAGAAGGCAGGTGAAGCATGGGGTTGGGAAGAGGAGTTCGGATCTGTGTGCAGAGCACTTTCATGCCCAGGTAAGAGCCCAGGTGCCCAGGTAAGAGCACCCACATGCCCTGCCCCACTCTCCCCCTTCCTGATTAGAACTCCTAAATACTTCCTACATGTGCTGAGCAGAGCAGGGAGTTAGAAAGTTCTTAGAAACCAAAGGGATCCAGAAAAAAAGAACTCTAGAAACTGTCAGGCGGTGACACCAGTGATCAAGCTCACTGGTACCCAGTAAACCAGTGGTGAAACCCACCAGGCAAAAGCTTCACTTACACTCAGGGCTTGTGAGTAGCCTTTAGCATTATTTGTTTCCTATAAGAGGACCACGAAGGATCCCCAGAATTAAGCAAAGTTTCCAACATCAAACCAGAGGGACTGACACAAACAAACGGGAGGGAAAAAACCAAACACACGTAAGAAAGCAGAAGAAAACTTTTTTTAAAAAAATGGCACCATTTGATTTTTAAAACTATGTGTCTAAATGTATTTGATAAAATACATTTCAATAAAAAATAGCACACATTCTTGAGAGTATAACAGATTCGAATTTGAGACGTGATTCTAATGGTTAAAACCTATGTGTTATCGAAAAGTAATTGAGTCTTTCTGACCTCAGTGTTTGCATCTATGAAATCATCATGGCAGTATGCTAACTCATGGGGTTGTTTTGAGAATTAAAAGGAGGTGATGTAGCATAGTGTGTCTATTCTGTGCTAAATAAATAATTGAGGAAGTTTTTATTGCCTGTAATTCTCATCATTTTTGGAGTGGCAGATCCCTCAGAAAACTTGATAGAGGCTATCCATCCTTTCACTGGAAAAACAAATACGTGTATGTATCGAGGCAAGATTTTACATATAACTCCAAAGCAATGTCAGAGTCTCTGAAGCCCAAGCAAAACCCCTCCAGGTAAAATAACTGCTCTAGATGAGGAAGGCATTAAGGGCAAGGATGTTCCTTTTCATTTCTTTTAAATCAACTACAATGCTCTGCAAAAAAAGGCGACTCAGCAAATGGGGTAAGAAATGTATCTAATTCTGTCCCTGCCCAACGGAAGTGATTCTGCAGGAATAACAGCAAGAGTCATCTGACCCCAGGGTGTCCAGCGTTAACTCCCAGAGTGGCATTCCATTTGGTCCATGAGAGGAAGGTGGCTGAACCAGTCAGCCTGTGCCCACCCCGAGCCTGATGATGCTTTTAGCTTGCTCTGGCTGCAGGGTTTAGAGTAGGGGCTCCCGATGGGTTCCAGCAGAGACAGAAGCTAGAAGACATTGTTTTCTCCTGCAAAAGGATGTGTAGATCTCATGGAAATGCTCAGCTGCCTTTTCTCAGGAAGGACGGCCCCCTCCGCGGTGTCTATTACTGAGCAATCAAGCATTCATTAAGCATCTAGGCAATGGGGTTGAATAAAAAGAGACAGAACTTGGAGTCAGACCGGCCTGGATTTGGATCCTGGCTCCCTTACTTCTAAGCTGCATGACCTTGGGCAACTCAGCCTCTCTGAACTTGTTTTTCTATTTGAAGTACAAAGACCATAAGGGAAGACTGAACTTCCCCTAGGAGTCTAGGACAAGCAGCGAGGAGGTGGGATGGCAGGAGTGGAGTGAGGAAGAGCAGAGATAAGGTCAGAGGAAGAGTGCAGCTGGGTCAGGTAGATCCCATGGGACATAGCAAAGTTTTAGGTTTTCTTTGGAGTAAAATGAGAAGCCATTGGAGCGTTTTGAAGAGAAGAGAGACATGATCTGACCTATATTTTCAAAAGCTTACTCTGCCTATTATGTGGAAAAGACTGTGGAAGCAAATCAAGAAGTACCCGTGGTGGCTGCTGCGATAATCCTGGGACCTAGTCTGGTGACTCAGACCAGGGCAGTGATGCTGATGACGCTGCTGGTAAGAGGAGTAATATTCGGGGTGTCCACGGTGCATTCCAAAATGTTCTAAGGTGAAAGAAACGACTGAGAAATTCAAGGAGCTGAGGACAACTTCATAGAAAGATGCGGCTTATGCTCCCAAGAATGTGACAGAGCAAAAGAACTGGTTGTCGTCTTCTTTCTCAGGAATCGCACCCTTGGATTTTAGTGGCGCACATGACTATCTAGAAAAAAATCAGTCCATATATTCCAATCTCCCTGGCAACTGTGTGACCACGTGCCCAAGTTGGAGCCAACAGAATGTCAGCGGAAGTGGCGTGTGCATCTACTGGAAGTTGTCATTAAAGGGAAGAGGCGTATCCTGCCCTTTTTTCTTCCTTTCTGTGTGCTCAGATGGGCATGACCAGAGCTGGAACAGCTGTCTTGGACTCAAGTGGAATCCCCGTATCGAGACTGGCAGGAATGAGGAAAGAAGCCTTTGTCTCCGCTGACTCTGGTCCATCTGCTGGACCCTCGGATTGCCTGCATTCATAACAAAACTTCATAACAAAACTTCTTTGTTTAAAACACTGTGATTTTGGGTATTCTGTTACTCACAGCTGAATCTAATCCTAACTGAATCAAAGGATAATAAAAACGATAACCATGATTACACTTATTAAATGTTTGCTGTGTTCTGGGTAATATGGGGGGCACTTTATCCATACGCTCTTTGATCTTCACTACCCCAAGAAGGAAGTACTGTTATTATCATCAATTTATAGATAACAAAGCTGGTGCAGTGAGCAGTTAAATAACTGGTCCAAGATAGATCACTTGCATAGCTTCTAATTAGCAGTGCCAGGGTAGCTAGATTTTTACTACTTAATAATAGAAGAGGAGGAAGACATATTGATGAAATCATAGGGAAAGGAAAATACCTTTGATATTCTTATCTGGCAGCATTACATTTTGACCTCTTACATTGACATTGAAATATAATGGAATTTGGGTTGTATTTCTTAAGCCGGATTAACTTTTTTTTTTTTTTTTGAGGCCAGGTCTCACCCTGTCCCCTAGGCTAGAGTGCAGTGGTGCTATCATAGCTCACTGCAAATTTGAACTCCTGGACTAGTGATCTTCCTGCCTCAGTCTCCTGTGTAATTGGGACTACAGGTGCACACAATCACGCCCAGGTAATTTTTAAAATTTTTTGTAGAGATGGGGTCTTGCTATGTTGCCCAGGCTGGTCTCGAGTTCCTGGCCTCAATTGATCCTTCTGCCTTGGACTCACAAAGTGCTGGGATTACAGGTCATCACTCTCGGCCAACTTTTTAAGGTATAACATTCTTTAGAGAAAATGTTTATGAATTTGATAAATGCTAAGCACATTGACAGTAATTCTACTTTTACAGTGTAATTTCAAATTTTTGTAATGAAATGAAATTACACAGCCGAAGTCTCAAAGTTGATTAGAATAGAGGGAAGTGGCTTTGAATTTTTGAGCTGCATTTTAACAGTCTACCCACAAGGCTCTGAGAAAGGCTACTGTTCAGATTAGGATCATCAGACTGGTGGGACCTCTGTAAATATCACCAATGCTGTAGATGAACGGGGAAGTACAGGACTCAGGAGTTCGTTGGGTGTGAAATTGAGAACCTCTCATGTTCCTAGAAAGCAAAATTGCAAGGCCATCTGAACAATTGGGGAAGACCCTGTAAATTGAGGAACTCAGAAAAACTTAATATTAGGTACTGAGTACCTAATATATGATCCCACAAGTTGATTCGAATATTCCTACTTTACTCATGAAGAAACTGAAACAGTCATCAAAAGACCAGATCTGAGCCCTTGCCCCTTCCAATGCTCAGCTGTTGGACAAAAATACATATTTGTTCATTTAAAAACCACACTTTTATCTCAATCTCAGGGCATAATGAAGTCTAAAGAAAAGAAATCAAATTCAAATCGTAACTAGAAAACTTAGGTCTGTGTAATGTTCAAGCCAATGAGATATTCCAGAAGGTTCACTGGGATCCATAAAAGGGCATATGTCCAATTAGCCAATAAAGGACTTTAAGATGAGACATTTCTTATAACTTATTTTCAATATTTCACAATGCTGGTGTCACTGAGAAACATGTACAGATGTGATATTATGGCACAAGACAGAATAAAGAAATGATTTCCCCTTGAGTAACTTTTATTCATTCATTCTACACATACTTATTAAGCATCTCCTGAGTGTCTGGTATCTTTACTTGCAATAGCTCCTTTAATACTAACAATATGATTTGATCCCACCAAACTTACTTCCCCCCACTCTTTTCCTCATTCTCTGTGACTCAGTCTGTTCCAGCTCTGTGGCCCTAGTTGCTCTCGCAAGCACACACCCCAGCAGCTTTGCACTTGCTCTTCTCACCTCCTGTCAGTCTCCACGTGACTGACTTCCTTCTTCGTTCGGGTCTCTGCTCAAATGCCACCTTTCCAGAGAGGTCTTTCCTGGTAATTGTCTTCAAAACAGTGGCCCCTTAAGATGATGTATTTTTAACCATGTCATGTATTTCTTTCTGACCTTCTATTACACATTGTCTCAAGCTTATTGTCTGTTCACTGATTTCCAGTGCTTGGCTCAATGCCTGGCCCACAGTAGGGGATTAATAAAATAACTGTTGTATGAATGAATAAACTTCATAAGAGGTCACAAACTTAAGTGTGAGGTCTGCAATGTGTTTGGGGGAAAATGAATGACTTGCAGAACTTTCACAATCAGGATTTCCAGATTCTCTTGAAAAAAATTAGATCTGGAGCAACTGGTCACCAGGCCTGCATGACTTGGCTGAGTCAGTGGAGGAGGGTTGTCCCCTTTATACGGGGCATACGTTCTGCAGTTTGCGACAGAATCCCATCAGCCACTCATTGTCTTCACCCCCATAGGCATGGGGCCCTTACAGGTACTAGCTTTAGAAGGTAAGATCCAAGGGGGAAAGGAAGAGTCATGTCTTGTTCACCATTGTACTCCCAGCATCCATCTACACAGTATCTGGCACATGGGAGTGTTGGTTGATATAATAAATGAGTATATTATCCCTATATTTCACATGAGGAAACTGAGATTTGGAGAGAAAGTAACTCACCCAAAATTACAGAGCTGGTATACTGTGGAGTTTAAACTCTGGACTGTTTGATTCCAATCACTTGATGCCCATACCAAAAAGGCAATGAAGGAAGAGCTAATTACAAACATCTACATTTATGAATATGGGCACTATTTTTTTAAAAATCGAGGCAATATTTATTTGGCACGAAATGCACAGACCTCAAGTTTACAATTTGAGTTTCAAAACATGTATATGCCCATATAACCACCATCCTTTTCAGCATTGCTCCCCTTGTATAAAATACCCATCCCCTTTTACCTCTGCCATTTTGCTTCCAAATCATTCACACTTACCATCTCTTGGTTCCATCTAGTCACCAATGCTGTGCCTAGACTTTCACATATGGAATTATTTAACCCTTAACACAATACTCTTGCTTTAAAAATGAGATCACTGAGGCTCATAAAATTTAAATAATCATACCCTAGAAGTAATAGTGCCAGATTTTGAACTTAGCACTTTTTATAAGCAAAGCCCAGATGATTTCACTTTATAGGAAGATCCAATCAAAATCTCTAGAACTCACTAAGACACCTACAAATTATTATTGGCCCTTATAGTTGATCAGCCTTTGACACACCCTGAGCTGCTCCATAACCATTATCTGCCAGACGCAATTCCATACCTCAGCTTTCTTTTCCCAAATGGTTGCTAGTCCGTGCCTGTGTGGATCCTATCCTGGTAGCAAGGCAGAGACAGAAACTGGTTCATGGAATTATTCATTTCAGTGTTAAAAATCCCAGCCATTTACTATTTGTATGATTTTAGGCAACTTAACTAACTAACTTCAGGATATTTGGAATAATAACATCTAACACGGAGAACTACCAAATACACTTAATAAAATAGCATATGTAAAGCATCAGGCCCCATACCAAGTGCATACTAGATGCTAAATAAATAAAATGGTACCTGTTAGTGTTTAGGTCAGTTGATAAGTTGATTGTTACAGTATTGTCCCCAATGAGTCATGCCTCCTGCATCCATGCCTTGGCATAGTTTCTTCCCACATTGACTCTAGACTTGGCTGCATGACTTGTTTTGGTTTATGAAATGTTAGGAAACAGGATGAAAGTGGAGACTTGAAAGTCACTTGCACACTGGGATTGCTTTCTTGGAGTGCTGCCTCCACACAGAAAAGCCTGGGCTAGACTGTTAGAGACACGTGGCCCAGCCAACACCCAACACCAACTGCCAAACATGTACATGAGGCCACCTTCAACCATCCAGCCCCAGACAAGCTGCCAGATGACAGCAGTCACATGAACAATCCCAGGCGAGACCAGCACAAGGACTACCCAGGTCAGTGCAGGCAAATTTTCTAATGCATAGTATTATGGTGATGTTTCAAGCACTAAGCTTTGGTTTGGTATGTTAGGCAGGAAAATGTCATTCATACTTGAATTTCCCAAAACTTAGCATGCTAGCTCATACATGGAAGGCACATGGTACACATTCACAGCATTCTATGAAGTAGAAAACTTGTGCATGAGATTGTGTTATCTCTGGAGGCCATGGCATCTCACGTAATTTGAATACAGAGCAGGTGCAAAATAAGGCTTTTGGCAGTCATAAAAGCTTTATATGATTTGCATTTGAAGAAAATCAAAGCCGTGTTTCTATGAACAGCTAAGATATTTAGGCATCTTCTTGAACCATTAGCTTTCTCACAACATGGAATTTTTCTGACGTGGAAATATATGAGCTCAACTTTTCATCTAAAGGCACATTCCAGCTCATACACTAGGAGAGGCTGACCTTCTCCCTAATTAGAAGAAATTAAAAATGTAGAACAGCAAGCAACCAATGCAGACACTTAAACTAATCTGCCTCTCATTTTTCTAAGGTCCCTAGCCCAAACCCCTCACATGTGACCACGAGGGCACCTTTCACCACAGCCGTATTGACATTTCTGTAGCTCCACATCTGGAAAAGCAACTTTTAAACTTTGTTTCATAAGCATGCTTGTGGCTCCTTTTTGGCCTTTCAAGACACAAATACATGTCCGTGAAACCTACAGCTAAGAGCTTTGGACCAAGGTTTAGGAAGTCCTTTTGGGATGTTAGCATACTTCTTGTTATATATTTGAAAAAAGACACCCAGAATGCACTGTCACCCTCTGGAGAACACATTGGAAGAAGCACCTCACTACAGAGCTCCTAATGCACACTGAGGCCACACACTTGGCTCAACCATTTCTCTGCCTAGCAAAGCAGGCAACTTCCCAGTGTGAGGTAAAGGACATTAATCTGTTTTCCATTAATGCTAATAAATGATTCAGCCTTCCATGTCCTGAGTGAAGAATAAAAAGCGAAAACATGGTTTCCATGCATTTTGAAAGAATTTACTCTAAATGCACAAAAGCCATCATCATATCAGTAACTCAACTTCAGGAGGCTTTATTCACCTTTATTTCCAAGCTTCCTTCCGTGGGATCAATGAGAAGTTGGAATTTTGCCCTGTGTTAGTGACAAAGTCTCACAAAAGAGAAGCACCAGATTCCCAAAGTGTGTCCTGCAGGAACAGGACTGCAAATATGCTATATCAACAATAGAAGACGAAGGCAGGAGAAGGGAACTAACCCTTTTTTGAGCTGCTTGTAATCCACGCACTTAACATACATGCTTATATTTAAGTGTAACTGTGACCCAGTGTCTTAGTCCATTTAGTGTTTCTAGAAAGGATTACCCTGAGGCTGGGTAATTTGTAAAGGTAAGAGGTTTATTTGGCTTGTAATTCTGCTGGCTGGGCGATTGAGCATCTGCAGACAGCCTCAGGCTGCTTCCACACATAGTAGAAGGTGAAAGTGAGCTAAGAACGTGCAGAGATCAAATGGTGAGAGAGGAAGCAAGAAAAACAGAGAGAGGAGGTGCCAGGCTCTTTTTAGCAGTTAGCTCTTTCAGGAACTAACAGACTGAGAACTTACTCAACCCCCTCGCCCCTGCCCAGGAAGGGCATTAAAATAGTCATGAAGGATCCACCCCCATGACCAAAACACCTCCCACCAGGCCCCACCTTCAGCACAGGGGACCAAATTTCAACATGAGATTTGGAGGGGACAAACACCCAACCTATAGCACCCAGTTCGATGGGAATTATCTTCATTACACATGGAGAAACTGAGGCTGAGAAGGTTAAGTAATTTTCCCAAGTAATGTGTCAAGAGTCAAGTTAAGAAATTTTCCCAAAATAGGTAGGGGTAGGCAGCCAATTAATGGTAGAACAGCAGTCTGAAATGAATCTAGCCCGTTTTCTGTATAAGAAGCCATAAACTGAAAAAGACACTAGTATTCAGAGTTACTTACATGCCAGGCACTGGGCTTTGAGCTTCACATCCATTGTCTTATTTAAACTCTAAGGAAATTATTACTCTTGGTTTGTAGATGAGGAAACTGCTTTGTGTGTGTCTGATTCCAGCTCTTTATGATAAACAGCTCCATGAATAACACACACACACACACACACACACACACACGTGTTTTTTGAACCTTTCTAAAGTGACCAATAATTTCATGAAGTGCAGTAAGTCCTTGGATTGAAAGTGACCTAAAAGTGTTCTAAATCTTTGCGTGCTAGTGATAAATACCATCTATGTCCATCTCTCCCCAGTTTATAAAGCACTTACAGAATCATCATCTCTTTTACCCTCCCAACAATCCTATCAGGAAGGAAATACTATAATCACTTCACAGATGGTGAGCTAAGGATTTGAGATGTTAAGTAATTTGCTCCAAGTTTGTCAGCCAATAATGGCAATGTCAGGCACTGAGGCCGGTGGTCAGTACTGGTGACAAACCTGACACCTATGCTAAGAGAAGTTTGGATGAAAATCACTTTAAGTGACAAAGTGTAACATAATTTTATATACATACTTCGATCACAACTATGTAAATATACATATACATCTCTCAATCTTGTGTGAATGAGCCTGATCACAAACAGATGCAAGAATGCATACTGATAACTTCTATCTCCTCTTTCCCAGACACTGAACATTTATTCAGGAAGCCGTGTCGGGGGAAACTCACAGAAGGTCAACACCGGGGGAGAGGAAAAGGTGACAGAGAGAAGGCCATGTCTACCATGTGGTTTTAGTAGCACATCTACAGCACAGAGGCTGTCTGGGATTGTGTGAGTGACAGGAGAGTGCAAGGGATAGAGCATGGACTCTGAGGTCCATCAGACTCAGGTTCAAATCATGGCTCAGCTGCATGTCAATAAGTTGTGTGATCTTGGATGACCTATTTAGCATTATTATGAGATGCCCAGCTCGCAAAGACTACCAAATGTATTGTAGCACTTGGTGCAGGATGCATAATGCACACAAAGTGTCCAGAAAACAATATCTCTTAATATGATAAATCGCTCGTCTTCTTGTCTAAGAGTGGATAGAGAGATCTTCTTCTCTAACTGCAGTCCCAGGGTGATGGCCCATTCTCAGCTCATAGTTCCCTGGTCCAACCTAGAGGAAACCCTACAAAGAAGGAACTGCCACCAGTAACATAGCCCCGAATGAGAATATCAAAGAGCATTTGCTTGGTTGCAGCAGTGTTTCCCTCGTTTTTGCATTCACACTCAAACCCAGGTTTCATGAGATAGACCGCATCTCATGCAAACTCATAACCTGTGAAATTGTGTTTTGATTGGGTACACCACATATGCCCGGCCTTATCTACCCAAGTCCCTGAGGAAAATTATAGAATACCATTTTTTTTAGCCCCTGTAGAAAAGATTCAGTTATTACATTTTTTACAATTCAGGGCAGGCATAACCATAGCTAGCCTTGACATTTCTGAGCAGATCTGAATTTCCAGGGAAAGCATAGCTAACACAACCAGTATACTAAGGTCTATTTCAGCACATAGAAAATGTGAGTGGATTCACAATATCCCAGAACAATCGATATTTTCCCTTGAATAACTGAAGCAGATGAACCAAATATTTAAACTAGATGATGACATGGTTTATTCAAATTCTCCCACCTGGTGAAACCACTTTTTGAATGGCATTACACATCATGTGTGCACCTACTTAACAGGTGTTTGATAATCCTTTAGAAGACATCGCATGTGAGTAAGATTCTAATTCTCACATAGTTACCTATGAATGAGAACATTACTTTCCCTCTTGAAAGCAACCAACACACAGAAAAATACCAGACATGCTGAGCATTATGTATTCTAACCTGGATTTAGTGGGAATTTTTTCCCTCTTTTCTCCTTCTTTGAGACAAGAGGGAGTATGTGCAAAATGTTTTGTAAACTCCAAAGCCCTACACAAATATCAGTTGTTGTGCTGGAAAATAAACTTTACATTTGCCTTAGAATCAAACAACTGCAAAAACTTCAGGGTTGGGAGGAAACCAGGAGGTCACAGAGTCCAACCTTCCATTTTCAAGTGAGCCCCTACAAATGAAAACCAGATGACATTTTAAACAGACCACTTCCAAATTAAATGTCAACTGCATATGATGCAACCTAACACACCATAAACTCTTAGAACACAA
>NW_012137191.1:14694811-14702720 GCF_000956105.1 Propithecus coquereli
CAGTTCCACATCTGGAAAAGGAACTTCTAAACTTTATTTCTCAAGAACTCTTCTGGCTCCCTCATGGCCCTTTATACAGTAACGATATTAAGGATTTGTCTGTTATTTTTCTGGTAAGCCTTTTTTTCTAATTCTGATTTTTGACGGTGTAATTGAGATACGTCCTTGAATCACACAGTTTTTGATTTTTAAGAAATCAAATTGATTGACTCTACTTTCAAGAAATATTCCCCATGCCTTTTCTCACCTTTTTTTTTTGTTGTGGTTTGGTTTGGTTTGGTTTGGTTTGGGGTTGTTTTTGTTTGTTTGTTATTGTTGTTTTGTCAATGACTTCTTAAGACATTGATTCAAAGTGCTACTTCCATTCTCTTACTGCTGCATTTCTTCACATTAGCACATTTTTCAGAACCCCTGAAAACATCATTTTTCCCTGACCTATACCACATAATGCGTTCTTCCACCTGCATTCGTTTGATTTCAGGCTTGATACTGTAATAAACATTCAAAGCAAATGGATTGCGGTCTGTGGTTAAAAGGTACAAGAGGGAAAACTACATCATGTCCTGTTTCTGCTAATGGTGGGTCAAGAGTAAACACCCAGAAGCAGATGCAGCAGAGTCTGCCGCCCACTGGGGGAAAGTTCACCGTGGCTCTTTAAGAGTCAACAGCTTAGACGCATTGAGTGCCTGCTTCAGCCCAGCCCCAGATTAGACATTTGGGAGTCTCAGTTTCACCATGCCAAAGCTGGGGTCTGGAGCTTGCACAAAATCGGTGGTCTTTGCTCTGTGATTCCTGAAGATCTAGAGGGCTTCCAGGAGAGAAGTGGGATGCAAAGGTGTAAGCAGATGCCTCACTCCCAAATTCACAGACTAGCATACACACTAAAGCACAGCTTTGGTAACCACAACCAAAACTGTACTGGGTGTCACTGAAGTCCATTCTCATCTCTGTCATGTGAAGATTCTACGGCCACCCCTGTTTCCTTGGAGCATCGGTGGGGTGGGTATTTTAGCCCTCCCAGGAACAGCTTTCCCTATCAAAGGAACCAAGACAGCAATGGGTCGGGCTCAGTTTTCTCTCTTGTCTTCCTTTAGCAAGCACAAGGACCTGGCACATGTTACGTGCTCAATAAATGTTTTTTATGGTTGTAATATTAGTTGTAATATAAGCTATTTACAAAATGCAGGGTTACCTATTATCCCACATCTACTGTTTCTTCTTCCAGCGACGTCCTATAACAGCAATAGTGATCGGAATAATAATAGTACCAACAATAACAGCACAAGGACTATGAAATACCTACTATGGACCAGGCACTCTGCTAGGTGGTTTATACATACTATTTCTCTCAATCCTCAATTTTCAGGCCAGGTAAATATTATTAGTTCTAATTTATGAGGATGTTTATGAGGAAACTGAGTGCTGGAGAAATCAAATAGTCGGTCTAAGAAAAAAATGAACTAATAAGTGGCCAGGCTGGACTCCAATACCAGATCTATCTGATCTCAATTCTCATTCTTTTTCTCTGTCTCTAAGACTTTCGTTCATTTCTAACATTTTTATGTTGTCTAATACACTTGGTTTGCCAAGCAGTTTTTAGTTAACAGATGAGAAGCCTCACCTGTAACCCATCAAGATGGCTAACCAAGCTTTAATGATTTCAAATAACTAATAGTCCAGTGGTTGCAGATTTTATAAATAGAAGGCAAAGTGTCTTCCCCTAGTGCTGTTGATAAGCAAAAGATCAAACTCTGTAGCAGAACTAGTTGCATTTTAACTTATTGGAAGTCGGTTTAAAAATTCTTTCTATATGTTTTTTATGGCCTAAATGCATGGAAATCAGACTTTTGAAAGATATTTTGTTACCTCTGTAGTGGTTTGAAAGAGTATTTCCAGAGCTATAAAAACACTGAATATGTAAATTTTGGAAACATTTATATGTTAAAAGTACGGAGAAGCAACCATGTGTAAGCATTGCTAAAAGCAGGTAGAGGGAGATGCCACATTTGCAGTTTGTAGACTCCCTAGAGCTCTCTATTAATTCTATCATGTCATTTGCATGAAAATGGGGCACTCCTTTATATTAAGAGCTAAAGCCAAGCCACATGGACAATGCAAATGAGTGAGCAAAGAAAGCTTTGTCATAAAAATATATAATTTATTTCAACAATTTCTGTGAATTTTTGATATCAAAGTCTCTTTATGACATTGACAGTCATCAAGCGGATGTTTGTCAAAGTACATTTCCCAGATGTCTAAATAAAACAGTTTTGCCTTGATGAGTTTTATACAGAGCTGGAGAACTGCACTCTTTTTGAATTTCTCTACTTTTGGAATATGTGGCATTTCTTTCTCTTTCCAATTGCCTCTCACTCAAAATGTGAATTGTTAAGGTTCTAGTTAGTTGGGCCCCAATTCATGAGAAATCTCCTATCAATGTTTTTATGACAAGATAAGGGAGGGAATAATGTTGTGGAGAGAGGGGAAGTGTCTTAAAAATAACAGAGACTTAGCTGATAAATGAGCAAAAGCAGACACAGACAATTCAGAAACAAGAAAATTCAGTGACTAAAAACATATGGAAAAAAATGTATCCTCACTAGTAAGCCACAAAATACAAATGAGACTAGCAACACCAGATAGATTTTGACTATAAAATCAGCAAGTATTTCTTTTAGTGAGATCAGTCAATGGAGACCAGAGTGTCACCTGTACTAAAGGAAGGATCAATTGCCCAATACTGTTGGAAACTCATTGTTGACACTTTGTAGAAAGATCATAGAAAATGTCCACACTCTATTACTTTGTGATTCCCCAAATTATGGAAAAATCCTTACAATCATCATGTTCACCATCGTGGTAGCAAAATGACAAAAATTATAAAAAACAACTAAACCTCTAGCAATAAATTGTCCTCTTAGTGACTGAAAGAAATATTTGGCAAGCCTTGATAAATGTGGAAAAGGCAATTTGAGAAATTTTTTAAAGTAAATGTCTGTTATAATGCAAATGAAAACACAAAATATAAATGTATAGTACAAACATAGTCACTTATGAAATAAATCAAAGAAAAAATACTGAGAAAAAAATAAGTCAAATACTTAATTGTCAAGGTCTTTGGAAGGTGAATGGTGCAAGGTATTTATTTTTGTCTCTAATTTTCTTACACTATAAGTATACGTTATATTGAAAGTAGGGATAAAATGAACTAGAAAAAGCAAAAAGGAACTGCATAAAGGGTCTTAGTGACAAGTCATTACTAAATAAAGTCTTAGAGTTCATTCTAAACTAAGGCCATGTAACACATGGTTCCACACAGAGATTCCAAACACAGTTTGGAGAAGTCCACATATATACGCTATGATCCAATTAATGGAATTTTTACTCAAACTAATTTGAAATGTTAATGTTTTAAAACAATGTCAAAAATCCTGAGTATTCACATATTTGGCACAAGTTTCTGAGAAGACAGCAGATGTATTCCGTGTGTTTCCAAGAAACAAGAATGTACACATGGATGGGAGTTGTGCAGGAAGGCAGAGTCTAGCTTAGCATGTGGAAGTATTTTTCACCTCCAGAGACATCCAACAGTCTAAGAACATATTAACTCTCCTCAGCTGGGACAAGACTTCAGCAGAGGCTGCAGCGTCATGTGCTCAAACATAAGGGAAATGATGTTCTCCCTATACCGTCTTTCACCTCCTCCTGAGTCATCCCCATCTCAGTAAATGACACCAATAGCCGCTGAGTTGCTAAAGACAGATGTTTGAATCTTGTATTTCCTTCACCATGCATACCGAATACATCAACAAATTACATCTCTCCATCCCCACCACTGCCGTCCTTGTCCAAGTTAGGATCACGTCTCCTGTGCGCTGCTGAAGGAGTCCACACTCTTTCCTGTAATTGACTTTCTGCCTGGCCGCTTGAAAGATATGTCTACTGATATATCTGATTAAAGCGTAAATCAAATCATACCACTCCCCTACTTGTAGCCTTTCAAAGGTTTCCCAAAGCATCAAAATTAAATCCCAAATTGAAAATTGAAACCCCTCTCCCTGCTCTACAAGGACCAATAAAATCTGGCCCCAACTATCTCTTCAATCTAATTGCAGTCCATTTACTCCAGCCATATACATTCATACTCTCTCTGTTTCTCTCTCTCTCTGTCTCTCTCTCTCTCTCTCTCTCTCTCTCTCTCTCTCAATGTACTTGCCATTGGCTTTTGCCTGTTAACTCTCCCCCAAGATGTTCACAGGGTTGGCTTCTTTAATATAAGTCTTTATCAAATATCACTTCCCCAGGAAGGGCTTCCCTGACCACACCATCTAAAGACTGTGCAAACATGTTCTCTCTCAATCTCTTCTTTTACATCTTATTACTCAGATCACTGCTTGATATTTTCTTACTTGTTTTCTTTTTTTGTGTGTTTGTTTCTTATTATTATTTTTTTTAATCAGGCAACCCTCCAGAACCAGAAGTGGTTCAGAGAACTCCCTGTTTTTCTTTTTAAAATTGATGTTATCTAATGCAACAAGGAGAGGGGGACCTTGTTAATCTTGTCCACTGCTTCATTCAAAATGCCTGGCTTAAAGCAGTTGTTTAATTAATACAGATGAGTGAATGTCAGATACACTTTATCATGACCAAATTCAACTCCAGGAGAACACAAAGACAATATCTAAGGAGCCTGGTGACTCACTGAGGAACATTCCTAGAGAGTTAGGCTGCTTCCCTCAAATCCCTCTGGTCCAACTGACATATTAACTCTTTAAGAGCCATTTAACAATGCAGTGATTAATGGAGTTTCAAAGTGACACTTCATGACATGTCTGTTTCCTGTTTGTCAAAAAATAACACATTCTTTGAAAAGTGGCTATTGAAAAATAGCTATCAAGCACACATGGGCACTTGCTTCCAATTCACTCCCATTACCCTCTGACCATTCCACGGTGGAGAGCTTGTTCCCATGGGGAGGGCCAGCACCTTGAAGGCAGGCACCAATTCTTAGCCTTATATCTGGTCCCTGTTACGTCTGATCCCTTCCAGTGCACAGCTACAGTAGCCATTTGCATACTGGAGAGTGACTTAAAAAAAAAACTGTGAAAACCACGCATGACTTTATCAATGCTCTCTAAGAAAGTGAAGCTCTTTCCAGCCTAAAAACTCCAAAACATAGTAAGGAATTTTGCATCCATCCATCCAGACATAGTAATAGGTGATATCTACATAGGCCCTTTGGAGACAAAGACAGGTGCTGGCTAGGGGAGAAAATGAAGGCAGCTCTAGAAAGAGTGAGGGTCTCTGGAACTCCTCCACAGGGTAGGGGTGGGAGGCAATTTTGTGTCAGTTATCAAGGCTGTCAAAGAGTGTCCAGTTTCACTCTACTTGGACATACCTAGCCAGAGGCAGTGTGGGGTAATGGAACAACCAAAGGCTTTGAGTTGGCCTAGTCAGATCCTGGCCTTACCACCCACTAGCTGAGCTTCCTTGGACAAGCCATTTTGTTTAACTAAGGTTCAAATTCCCTTGCATGCAAAAGAAAATTTTATGGTTATTTCCATATTATAGAAATAGTCAGAAGATTAAGTAAATTTATGTATGGAAAAAGCTCCTGCAAGTCCTGGCACCTAGTAGATATTAAATTTACATGAGCTTATTTTTTCCTCCCTTTCCTGAGCACAGAGAACTTTGAGGATGTCAGGTTTCCCACACTGAAGAAATTTGAACAATCTCAGAATCAAAAAGTAAACCACACCATCATCCAAAGTCACCATTTTCCTCCTATCACCACCCCACGAACTAGCCTAGCCCCTAGAGTGATAACCCCTTTTAACAACATCCTCTGGGTCCCAGCATGGCTGAGAAGAGAAAGGTCACACCAAATTCTGGATTGAGTGGAAGATAAATGGTGAAGTCATTAACTGAAATAGGGGACATAGGAAAAGAACAAGACTGGGAGTTTGGTTGGGGACTTGGTAAATTTATGGTACCTTTTCCACACGATAGTGGCCATTTTTAAGAAGTGTGTGAATATACAGGTGTGAAACTCTGGAGCGAGTTCTGGCCTGCCAATAGATACTTAGGTGAAATGGTATGTGGTATAGGTGATGGTTAAAACCATAAGTGTGCGTGGGGGGGTATCTGTGTGTTGGGGAGAGGGAGATGTCACCCAGGGAGAATGTGTCTGAAAACCTGTTCAGAAGGGCTATCCTGGGAAATATCCACAATTACAGGGGTGAGTAGAAGCAGTGAGGTGCTAATAAATAGTTAACAGCCTGCTCTTGGAGTGGGCAGGGGCTGATTTTTAACGTTTGCCAATTTTTACAGTGAAATACTCCACCGTAGCCAATTTCAAGCTACCAACAGAACATCAACAGGCTTGCAAAAGCTGTGGAAAATTAACATGGCTCTTCCAGGCAGGTAGGAGCCAGCTTCAGCACAACACGGGGTGGTAGGAAGCAGAGGATTGAAAGAACTGAACAACAACAAAATCGGAAAGTAAAAGAAAAAAAAAAAAACTAGGACAATAGCATCACGAAAAGCAAGGGACTGGAGTTTCTCAGCAGGGTTTGTGTCAATCACAATAGAAAGGTCCAGTAAGTAAACACAAAAGATGTCATTCAGATTTGCCAACAAGTAGGTGAGTGAGGCTTCAGGGGCAGATTCCAAGGAAGGGCAGGAGGCAGGTCAAGTTGCTTTAAGAACGCACAAATGGGAAGGAAGTGAAGATGCATGGAGACCATCCATTCCAAACATGGGCTTAGGAAGGCAGGAGAGAAATGAGCAATGTCTCTGGTGGAAAGCAGGGTGAAGGCAGGGTAGGGTTTGAGCATAGTCTGAGAAGCGTGACCCACTGGGTGGGTAAGAGCACAGTAGCCAAAGCCTGGTGCAGATCGATGGCAACCAATGTCAGCAGGAGAAGCAGCAGGTTGTGTGGCAAAGAGCTCTACAGAATGCCAGAGAAAGAAAGGCTCTCAGGAAACGTTCTTCTGCCTACTCTGTTATCATTACCTCCAGTGTAAAAGAAATAGTTTCGACCCAGCTTGATTTCTGAGGTCATGGACAGTCGGGAGCAATACTGTCCTCTCATGTGATCTCAGGCAAGACTCATTTCCTCAGCTGTAAAATGGAGATAATCATAACCCCCCCTTGGCGGGATTTTATGAAGATGCAATTATCTAAGGCATGCAAAGGACTTACCCTCAGAGTACCTGGCATATATTAGTAGTAAACCCTAGGCACATTTTAGTTTCTTTATTCTGTCCCTTACCAAGAACACTACGGCATTTAAACTAAAATTACAAAGGTATCCTGTGCTCTCCCCATGGCTTGGGAGGAAGGAAATGTTCCTTCTGCTATGTAAGTCACGCAGCTTCAGGCACACAAGAGGAAAAACAGGATGGATCTTTCTCTCCCCTTCACACACATCTACAGTGCAATGAAGTGGTGAACTCCCACACACATGGGCTGCGCTGGGAACTGCCACATGTAGGGAAACCCATTCATAAAATACTTGGAGAATCATCTGGATGAAAGATGTTACATGAATATCTATGATCGTTACCAGTTATATTAATATATCCCACTGGTATGAATCACGGGAAGATACAGCATGCATAACTTCAAAAGATAA
The DNA here is from genome assembly GCF_000956105.1 of Propithecus coquereli. Classification (NCBI taxonomy): domain Eukaryota; kingdom Metazoa; phylum Chordata; class Mammalia; order Primates; family Indriidae; genus Propithecus; species Propithecus coquereli. The sequence goes on from NW_012137191.1 coordinate 14,702,448, forward strand.
TACCTAGGAAATTAACTTGCTTCTGCTTTTCCTAATTTGACATTAACTATATTTAGGATTTTATGAGCTCATTTCATCTATGAACTCAATACAAGGGTAACATTTGCTTTAAATCCCCTCAATCGTTCCTTTGGGACTAAAAACTTTATTTTTCTATGGTAAATATAAGAAAGTTAGGCAGTTACAGAAGTGTAAAAGTCAGTCACTAATGTGTAAATTAAACCAACTGATCAAATACTTTAAGTAACAGTGGTTACTGTACCCTGGATTTCA
>NW_012137191.1:14702770-14704611 GCF_000956105.1 Propithecus coquereli
ATGTTCACCATCGTGGTAGCAAAATGACAAAAATTATAAAAAACAACTAAACCTCTAGCAATAAATTGTCCTCTTAGTGACTGAAAGAAATATTTGGCAAGCCTTGATAAATGTGGAAAAGGCAATTTGAGAAATTTTTTAAAGTAAATGTCTGTTATAATGCAAATGAAAACACAAAATATAAATGTATAGTACAAACATAGTCACTTATGAAATAAATCAAAGAAAAAATACTGAGAAAAAAATAAGTCAAATACTTAATTGTCAAGGTCTTTGGAAGGTGAATGGTGCAAGGTATTTATTTTTGTCTCTAATTTTCTTACACTATAAGTATACGTTATATTGAAAGTAGGGATAAAATGAACTAGAAAAAGCAAAAAGGAACTGCATAAAGGGTCTTAGTGACAAGTCATTACTAAATAAAGTCTTAGAGTTCATTCTAAACTAAGGCCATGTAACACATGGTTCCACACAGAGATTCCAAACACAGTTTGGAGAAGTCCACATATATACGCTATGATCCAATTAATGGAATTTTTACTCAAACTAATTTGAAATGTTAATGTTTTAAAACAATGTCAAAAATCCTGAGTATTCACATATTTGGCACAAGTTTCTGAGAAGACAGCAGATGTATTCCGTGTGTTTCCAAGAAACAAGAATGTACACATGGATGGGAGTTGTGCAGGAAGGCAGAGTCTAGCTTAGCATGTGGAAGTATTTTTCACCTCCAGAGACATCCAACAGTCTAAGAACATATTAACTCTCCTCAGCTGGGACAAGACTTCAGCAGAGGCTGCAGGGTCATGTGCTCAAACATAAGGGAAATGATGTTCTCCCTATACCGTCTTTCACCTCCTCCTGAGTCATCCCCATCTCAGTAAATGACACCAATAGCCGCTGAGTTGCTAAAGACAGATGTTTGAATCTTGTATTTCCTTCACCATGCGTACCGAATACATCAACAAATTACATCTCTCCATCCCCACCACTGCCGTCCTTGTCCAAGTTAGGATCACGTCTCTTGTGCGCTGCTGAAGGAGTCCACACTCTTTCCTGTAATTGACTTTCTGCCTGGCCGCTTGAAAGATATGTCTACTGATATATCTGATTAAAGCGTAAATCAAATCATACCACTCCCCTACTTGTAGCCTTTCAAAGGTTTCCCAAAGCATCAAAATTAAATCCCAAATTGAAAATTGAAACCCCTCTCCCTGCTCTACAAGGACCAATAAAATCTGGCCCCAACTATCTCTTCAATCTAATTGCAGTCCATTTACTCCAGCCATATACATTCATACTCTCTCTGTTTCTCTCTCTCTCTGTCTCTCTCTCTCTCTCTCTCTCTCTCTCTCTCTCTCAATGTACTTGCCATTGGCTTTTGCCTGTTAACTCTCCCCCAAGATGTTCACAGGGTTGGCTTCTTTAATATAAGTCTTTATCAAATATCACTTCCCCAGGAAGGGCTTCCCTGACCACACCATCTAAAGACTGTGCAAACATGTTCTCTCTCAATCTCTTCTTTTACATCTTATTACTCAGATCACTGCTTGATATTTTCTTACTTGTTTTCTTTTTTTGTGTGTTTGTTTCTTATTATTATTTTTTTTAATCAGGCAACCCTCCAGAACCAGAAGTGGTTCAGAGAACTCCCTGTTTTTCTTTTTAAAATTGATGTTATCTAATGCAACAAGGAGAGGGGGACCTTGTTAATCTTGTCCACTGCTTCATTCAAAATGCCTGGCATAAAGCAGTTGTTTAATTAATACAGATGAGTGAATGTCAGATACACTTTATCATGACCAAATTCAACTCCAGGAGAACACAAAGACAATATCTAA
>NW_012137191.1:14707476-14708429 GCF_000956105.1 Propithecus coquereli
TACTCATCATCTCACATAGTTACTCATCTTTTTTCTTTGTTTCTGTGGCAAGAACAGGTAACATCTATTCATTTAGCAGGAATCCCACATACAGTACAATTTTGTTCCATATAGTCCTCATGTATAAACATTGGATCTCTAAATTCGTTCATCCTCCATTTCTACTACTTTATATCCTCTGGTGTGTATCTCCCCATTTCCTCTCTCTAACCTCTGCCACCCCTAGTAACCACTTTTCCATTCTCTTTTTTTAATTCCACATGTAAGTGAGATCATGACATATTTTTCTTTCTGTGTCTGGCTTACTTCACTTAGCATAATGTCCTCCGTCTTCATCCATGCTGTGACAAATGGCAAGATCTCCTTACTTTTTATGACTGTATAATATTCCATTATACGTATGCACCACAGTTTCTTTATCCATTCATCCATCAACATACACTTAGGTTGTGTCCATATTTTGACTGTTGTGAATAACGCTTCAATGAACACAGAAGTGCAGATATCTTCATGAGGTGGTGATTTTACTTCCTTTGTTTATACGCCCAGAAGAGGGCTTTCTGTGTCACATGGTAGGTCTATTTTGAATTTCTTTAGAAACCTCCATACTTTCTGCCATAATGGCTGTACCAATTTACATTCCCACCAACAGTGTACAAGAGTTCCCTTTTCTCCACACCCTCATTGACATTTCTCTTTTGACTTTTTGGTAACAGCTACCCTAATAGGTGAGAGGTGTGAGGTGGGATCTCATAATGGCTTTGATTTACATTTCCCTGATGATTAATGATGTTGAGCACCTTTTTTATACATGTTGGCCATTTTTATGTCTTCTTTGGAGAAACGTCTATTCAAGTCTTTTATCCCATTTTTAAATCAGGCTATTTGTTTTTCCACTATTGAATAGTATGAGTTCTTTATAAATTTGGATATTAATCCCTTATCAGAGACAC
>NW_012137191.1:14709724-14711995 GCF_000956105.1 Propithecus coquereli
TATTTATCTCAAGAGCTTATTAGAATATTCCTCCATTTTCCAATCACAAATCTATGTGAGGCCGATTTTCTGGAACCAAAACAACGTATCAGCAGATTGAATGAAGAAACTGATATGAGAATTCATCCATCTCTATTAAACAAATATTAAAGAGACTTGCAAAGATACGGGACAATGCCAAAACAAATGTTCTTTGGAGTCCTCAAAATTCTTTAAGAGTGTCAGAGGATCCTGAAATCAGAATCTTTGAAATTCCTGGTCAAGGGAATTAAATTTAGATAAATTTAGATACCATTTTTAATCCATCGACTTGACCAAAGTTTTCAAAATTAATAATACCAAGTGTTAGTGAGAATACACAGAAGTGGACATTCTCATACTCTGAATACAGAAGGGAATGTAGATCGGTACAGTCACTTTGAAGTACAATCAGTCTGTGTCTATTACAGAGAGTGGCCAAGTTTTTCAATGAAGACCAGATGGTAAATATCAATATCTTGGGTTTTGGAGGTCATAGTTGTAACTACTCAGCTCTACCATTTCAGCACAAGAGCAGCCAGAGAGAGTGTGTAAATGGATGGGCATGGCTGTGTTCTGATAGAACTTCATATTTCAAATGTGTATGCCCTATGACTAAGTAATTCTTTCCTTAAATATCTATGCTAAAGAAAGGCTCACACCTATACAGTGTTTAATATGCTTTGGGCACTGTTCTGATCACTTCATATATTAACCCCTTTAGTCTTCACAACAGTCCTATGAGGTAAACACTATCAGTTTCTCCATTTTATTGATGAATAAATTGAGGCCAGGGTGCTTAAGTAACTTGTCTAAAGTTACACAGCTAATACACAGTGTTTTCTGCAGCATTGTTTTGTATAGTAAAATTCTAGAAATAACCCATATGCTTAGGTTTTAAACATTGTATTTGATCTGGCTGGTGTCTGTCGTTAACCAGCTCTCTCACAATTAAGTAGTTTCCTGCTTTCTTTGCCCGTTCACATTTTACGAAGTATGTGTGAAGTCCCACTTTCTCCTTAAGGCTTTCATTGACCATGGAGCCCCCGTCATTCTTAATTCGCATAGAGCATTATCTCTGGAGTCTATGCAGAACCTATGCAGTTTGTGTCCCTAGTGACCATAAGTCATAAGGTGGTGGTGGTGGGAGGTCCCTTTGATGCTCTGTTGCTGTGTGTCCTACGCCCTGGTAGACCAGCAGTTCTTCAAGGATTGGGAGTGAATGGATCTTACGCTCCTGTTTTATTCCTCAGTCTGTGGCCATCTCTGCCACCTCCACTGCGGCCACTGGCGTCCAAGCAACCCTCCTCCCATGTTTGAACCAAAAAAGTCTCCAGACCGAGAGCCCTGTTTCCATTCTTGCCCACCTACAATATGTTGTCTTCACCACATCCACGGTGAGTGTTGCACAAAGCTTAATTCAAATCAAAAGCTGGGCTCAGAAGCCTCTGATGGCTTCCCACTGGAAATCACAAGTGTTCACCATGGCCTTCACAGCCTGACTTGATTCGATCTGACCTCCTGGCCTCTTGTCCCAGTGCTGTCCTGGCTCACTCTGCTCCAGGCATACAGGGGTCTGTGCCATGTCCCTTGAAAGACCGAGACACTCCCGGTTCATGCTCAAACGTCCCCTCATCAGCGAGGCGTCCCCTGACTACCCTGGCTAAACAAGCAAACTGCCCCCCGCCAACTCCTCAACTCTCTCTTCCCTTACTCAATATCACTCCTTCCTGTTACTCACCAGAACCCAGCACTTCTCCCGTGCACGTTTGTGTGTTAACATCTCTCTCTCCCCAAGGCCCATCTAAAACAATGCCTGGGACTTGGCTGGTCAATAAACATGTTGATTGAATCAGCCTCCATTTCCTCACTTCTAAAATGGAGATAATGAACCTCACAAGATTGTTATTAGTAATAATTATTTATTTGATTATTAAAATATAGTAACAAGTAATGCCAGGTGCACTGCTAAACCTTTTGCCTGCATTATCTCACATGATCCTGATAACAGCCCAATGAGCTAGATAAGGTTATTATCCCCCACTTTACAGATGAGGAAACTGAGGGGCAGAGGGGATGAATCACTTGCCCAGGTTCACAGCTCTGCAGTAAGTCAGGAAGGTAAAAAGTGAAGAGTTGCCTCTGGCGCTAAATAGAATAAAGAAAGGACAAGCACACTGAGACCATAGAGCACTTTATAAATGCAGGGAATTCTTATCTACCTTACTGCTTTAAGAGGGCAGTGTGATGCCG
>NW_012137191.1:14712045-14760089 GCF_000956105.1 Propithecus coquereli
GTAATATGTTTCATGTAGGGGAAGGGAAGTTATAAGTAATATACTCCGCATTTTTTGAAACTTGTGTTCCTTTGTTTTACAATAGACAATATCTTTTAGGCCTTTCCATGTTACTACATCCCATGCAACGTAGCATTTTACCGTGTATAGATGCACATGATTATTTAGGGCTTTGCCCTACAGGTGAGAAATAGTTGCAATACATGTAACAAATTTCATTATTCTCAATATACACATCACTTCTAAAAATCAATAAGACAAAAACAAGCAATCCAAAAGAAAATATGGACAAAAGATATAAACAGCCAGTTTGCAGAAGGAAACACAGACAGAAACATGCTCAGTCTCAGTATTACCTAAGGTAGCGGTTCTCAAATAGTCCCCAAGACCATTTCCAAGGATACACGCAATTAAAATGATTTTCATCATAATTCTACATTATATTTCCTTTTCTCTGTCTTGACATTTGCACTGATAGTGCACAGCAATGGTAGAAAAAACTAGGGGGCTTGGCACAAATCTAGGCAGTGGTACCAAACTCTATAGGAATAATCATATTTGTCACCACCATGGACTTGGAGTTAAAAAGAAAATTCCTTGATGAAGCAGTAAAAATTATAAATCATAATATTTCTCTACCATTAAGCACATGACTTTTTAATATGCTGTGAGACAGAATGGGAAGAATGAAGACTGTATCTAGAAAAGGCACTTGTGTGATCATTCTAAGCTCAACTGGTGACTTATCTTTGTGCAATACCATTTCAGTTGGAAAAAACCCAACAAACTATTTATTCAGATGTATATTTGGCAGAAATGTTCCCAAAAGTGAACAAAGTGAGCAAATCACTTCAAGCAAAAACAATTGACAGTTATTTGTTGCCAACGATAAAGTCTGAGCTTTCTAGAAAAAAAGTAAATCATTAGGAAAGTTACATCTGCCCGTATGAGCCTGACAGAGTTAAGCTTCCCAATACTTAAAGCCTTTCCTGATGAGACTGATGGTGATATTAATGAATGCGATTTTTTCCTATTGCATAATGAAATGTGTCAAATTTGGAAGATATGCAAAACTCAGTGAACCAATATTTTCCAAGTAACCAATGCATGATATTTCACATTCATGAGTGGGTAAAGCATCCATTCTAAGTGCAAGACAGACTAATGGATTTTAATATTACAACTCATGAAAAGTTCATGCGTAAATTTCAGATTCCACACTGAAACTAACATTTGAGGAACTAACACTTGTAGAGTTTTGCAACAAAGAAGAATATTTATATTTATCTCAAGAGCTTATTAGAATATTCCTCCATTTTCCAATCACAAATCTATGTGAGGCCGATTTTCTGGAACCAAAACAACGTATCAGCAGATTGAATGAAGAAACTGATATGAGAATTCATCCATCTCTATTAAACAAATATTAAAGAGACTTGCAAAGATACGGGACAATGCCAAAACAAATGTTCTTTGGAGTCCTCAAAATTCTTTAAGAGTGTCAGAGGATCCTGAAATCAGAATCTTTGAAATTCCTGGTCAAGGGAATTAAATTTAGATAAATTTAGATACCATTTTTAATCCATCGACTTGACCAAAGTTTTCAAAATTAATAATACCAAGTGTTAGTGAGAATACACAGAAGTGGACATTCTCATACTCTGAATACAGAAGGGAATGTAGATCGGTACAGTCACTTTGAAGTACAATCAGTCTGTGTCTATTACAGAGAGTGGCCAAGTTTTTCAATGAAGACCAGATGGTAAATATCAATATCTTGGGTTTTGGAGGTCATAGTTGTAACTACTCAGCTCTACCATTTCAGCACAAGAGCAGCCAGAGAGAGTGTGTAAATGGATGGGCATGGCTGTGTTCTGATAGAACTTCATATTTCAAATGTGTATGTCCTATGACTAAGTAATTCTTTCCTTAAATATCTATGCTAAAGAAAGGCTCACACCTATACAGTGTTTAATATGCTTTGGGCACTGTTCTGATCACTTCATATATTAACCCCTTTAGTCTTCACAACAGTCCTATGAGGTAAACACTATCAGTTTCTCCATTTTATTGATGAATAAATTGAGGCCAGGGTGCTTAAGTAACTTGTCTAAAGTTACACAGCTAATACACAGTGTTTTCTGCAGCATTGTTTTGTATAGTAAAATTCTAGAAATAACCCATATGCTTAGGTTTTAAACATTGTATTTGATCTGGCTGGTGTCTGTCGTTAACCAGCTCTCTCACAATTAAGTAGTTTCCTGCTTTCTTTGCCCGTTCACATTTTACGAAGTATGTGTGAAGTTCCACTTTCTCCTTAAGGCTTTCATTGACCATGGAGCCCCCTGTCATTCTTAATTCGCATAGAGCATTATCTCTGGAGTCTATGCAGAACCTATGCAGTTTGTGTCCCTAGTGACCATAAGTCATAAGGTGGTGGTGGTGGGAGGTCCCTTTGATGCTCCGTTGCTGTGTGTCCTACGCCCTGGTAGACCAGCAGTTCTTCAAGGATTGGGAGTGAATGGATCTTACGCTCCTGTTTTATTCCTCAGTCTGTGGCCATCTCTGCCACCTCCACTGCGGCCACTGGCGTCCAAGCAACCCTCCTCCCATGTTTGAACCAAAAAAGTCTCCAGACCGAGAGCCCTGTTTCCATTCTTGCCCACCTACAATATGTTGTCTTCACCACATCCACGGTGAGTGTTGCACAAAGCTTAATTCAAATCAAAAGCTGGGCTCAGAAGCCTCTGATGGCTTCCCACTGGAAATCACAAGTGTTCACCATGGCCTTCACAGCCTGACTTGATTCGATCTGACCTCCTGGCCTCTTGTCCCAGTGCTGTCGTGGCTCACTCTGCTCCAGGCATACAGGGGTCTGTGCCATGTCCCTTGAAAGACCGAGACACTCCCGGTTCATGCTCAAACGTCCCCTCATCAGCGAGGCGTCCCCTGACTACCCTGGCTAAACAAGCAAACTGCCCCCCGCCAACTCCTCAACTCTCTCTTCCCTTACTCAATATCACTCCTTCCTGTCACTCACCAGAACCCAGCACTTCTCCCGTGCACGTTTGTGTGTTAACATCTCTCTCTCCCCAAGGCCCATCTAAAATAATGCCTGGGACTTGGCTGGTCAATAAACATGTTGATTGAATCAGCCTCCATTTCCTCACTTCTAAAATGGAGATAATGAACCTCACAAGATTGTTATTAGTAATAATTATTTATTTGATTATTAAAATATAGTAACAAGTAATGCCAGGTGCACTGCTAAACCTTTTGCCTGCATTATCTCACATGATCCTGATAACAGCCCAATGAGCTAGATAAGGTTATTATCCCCCACTTTACAGATTGAGGAAACTGAGGGGCAGAGGGGATGAATCACTTGCCCAGGTTCACAGCTCTGCAGTAAGTCAGGAAGGTAAAAAGTGAAGAGTTGCCTCTGGCGCTAAATAGAATAAAGAAAGGACAAGCACACTGAGACCATAGAGCACTTTATAAATGCAGGGAATTCTTATCTACCTTACTGCTTTAAGAGGGCAGTGTGATGCCGCAATACCCCCCAGACCAGACGGATATGTGCCTGTGTTTAGCATCCGGGAGAACTGGGTCTTGGTGAGTCACTGTGACTCAGAGGCACTGCTCAGGTGAAAAGAGGACCTTTCTCCCACCAGGGACTTTTCTTAAACACTGCCTGGGAAGGGTGTTTGCTAAGTCCATTTTCTGATCAGATAACAGTTTGACACTAATTCTTCTATTTTCAGCTGGCACCAAACCCCCGTCCTAGACTTTATCACCCATCGGTTATCTGTGTCGCCTGGAAGGAACTCCGGGTAAGGTACAGGAAAAAGGTGGGGGTATTGTTGGAGCTTCCTGCTGGCCGGTACACTGGCCTATTGTTGGGTTTATTTTTTTAAACTATCACATCACAATTATTTCGGCAACATCCTTTTTCCATCCTGGACCTGATACAATATTTATTGAACTATACAAACTGCGTCAATACACAATTCTTTCTGTATTGTTGTCCACGTTCTTTAGGGTATCTTTTTGTATTTAATCTGTTAAAATATTTTGCTAATTGCCATGTGATCAGCCAACTCCCCAAACTTGAAATCCTGATTATTTTAAATGAAAAGAGGCCTCAGATAGAACCTTCCTCAACCACTACATTTTTTAAAATTAAACAACAAAATAGCATTTCTTGAGATTATTAAGTGCCAGGCACTAATCTATGTTTTATTTCATTAAAGTACTACCACCACCCCATGACTGTTAATGTTCCCATTTTACAGATGGGTACAGTCTGGTCATAGATGCGAACTTCGATCCCTGGGAGTCCTACTCCAGACCTCTGACTGCACTATAAAACAGGGAAGGACATGCCCTCAAAACATTTTACCATTTTAACTTGAGTTCAGCTGATTTCTGTGATTAATGGATCTACAGAGCAAGGAGCCCATCCTCATCAAGCCTGGTGGTCTGTGCACGTGATTCATCCTTGTGCCCCTTAATAAGAGCCATTCAACCAGATGTTAAAGTGCATTTTGAAAACCATACGTGATATGACAACACTGAAGCCGCCACAATGCCTCATTTCCATTTTCCTCTCTTAATTATTTCTATTTGATTACAGGAGCAAGTCTTCGCAACCAAATCAGCTCATGAGAAATGCTCTTTGCACACTCATTAGGCCCACGCGACCATCCCTGCCACAGTCACTTTGGATTCTTTCACTGTGGTGTAAGCAGAATCACAGAGAACCTGTAGAGCTGAGGGGTGGGCAGGGCATCTTCATTCTATTCAAAGTAAGAGGCCCAAAGAGGAAGGTGCCTTTTCCTGGGCCGTACAACCACTTAGTGACAGAGGAGTAATGTTGGTTGACAACCTGCTATGTGCCAGAGACATTTTGCAATGAAATAATAGTGATAAGAAGAATAATAACTAACATACACTGAACTCTTAAAATTTGTCAGGCACTATGCAAAATGCTTAACGTGAATTTTTAAAAGTTTTTAATTCTATCCAACTTAGACACAAGTACTATTGTTATTCCCATTTGACAGATGAGAAAACCTCTCAGAAAGGCCAGTCGGTCATGGAGATAGAATTCAAAGACCCAAGTTGTGCGGCAACATGGCCTTTGCTTTACTTCAAATGTGGGAAAATGTACTCAGACTGCAGCCCTACCCTAGACAAAAAGTATCTTCCTAACTATGGATTTCTGCTGCAACAAACACTGAAAAAGACAGATGGATTTTGGTAGATTGGGAGGTGATATTATCTGTCAGCTATACAGGTTCTTTTCCTTACCTGCAATTCATCCCCCACTTTCCTGTCCCATTTAAATACTAAGGAGACCTTTAAGAAATGCATCATAAGAGGAGTTTCAGCCTAATTCATAGCCTTGATCCTTTAGGTAAAAGGAGCATCACGATCACAAGGAAGACAAAGTGGTTCCCATGTCTTAGCAGATGTGCAAACCTCTCAGAGGTCTCCATCTAAACGGTCCACCTCTGGTCAAACCGGAAGAAAACGGTACCCAGTCATCTGTGAATACAGAATGTCAGCATGACTCAGTGGTCTGTTTTTCCAGATGCCTACATTCTTATAAACAAGGCTGCCACTCTTGGGCTCTGCAACCTCAGGCCAGTCACTCAACATCTCTGGTGCCAGTTTGTTCATTCGTAAAAGTAGAGGTAAACCGAACAAAATTGGCTGTCTCTTGTAGCCAAATGTTCTACAGTTTCTTGACAAAGTGTTCTAAGATGCTCTCTTTCAATGAGCAATCGTTTCATGACCAGACTACTCAATGAGAGACTCTATAATGCTGAAGCAATATTGGCAGTGACCCACATTTGTAGATTAAGTCACAGTTGGTGAGTTTATTTCATATCCAGCAATACAGTGACCTTGGCAACACCGTAGTTCTTTACGACATGGATCCATATGTGCCTGGGGAAAAAACTAGATATGCCAGGGGCATTCTACAGGTATATAAAAAAATTAATCTAAAATAATTTGCCTGAAAGGCAGGCCTTGGTTTTAACATAAGGATTCTCTAACTTAAATATAATAGGCATGGTAACGAAAACGACCTCCCCCAAAGCAGCTTACTTTATTAGGGTGTAGAGGAAGACTTCTCCCCCACTTGACCATGAGTCTGTAAAAAACATATACATCAAAAATAATCGTTGGACTGTTCATGAAAATTTCCGACCCACCACTGGATTCTTGTTGTTGTCTTCTTATAGGTGCTTTACAGATAAGGAAACTCAAGTACAGACTCGCTAAGCTGATGAGAAGAGATAAGAAAGAATGTGAGATTGTGATTTTCAGTCAGAACCCAGCCAGTTATATCCTGAATCACTGAGGGTCAGGGTTCCTCAACTTTGGCACCTCAACTTTGGACATTGGGGCTGCATAATTCACTGTTATGGGGGACTGGCCTGTATATTGTCTGATGTTTAGCAGTATCCCTGGCTTCCCATTAGACCCCACTAGTTCCATCCTCTCCTTGTGACAACCAAAACGTCTCCAGACATTTACAAGTGTTCCCCCAAGTTTGCCCCAGGGTGACAGCTGGTGCTATAGATGTTCAAAGAATGCTGAAGGGATAATAACTCTTTGGCTCCCTTGATGACCAAAGCTGACTCCATTCATTTCTAACCTTCTCCTCAATCCCAGCCCTCCTTGTAATCACAGATATTATCATGACAGGCCCATGCTTTAAAACTTTGAAGCCTTGTCCTCACTGGCTGCAAAATCACAAATAAAATTTTGTGTGTCTTCCAGCCATAGGTCAGCTGCAGTTCTGGCGCTCCAGCCACATGGTAGCAGCAGACATCCCCACACGCTTGCCTTGCCACTCCTCCTTTGCACATACTGTTCCCTCTGCCTACAATGCCATTCCTGTCCTCCCAAACAGATGCCAGGCATATGCACACTCCTGAACCCACACACCTACTGGAAACACTCCATAGATGCTCAAGAGCTATTAGTGGAACAGAATTGACTCCCTGCTCAGTTGTCTCAGCCTTTGACCTCAGTCAAGTTACTCAACCTGCTTAGACCTCAGTTTCCTCATCTGGAAGATGGGCACAATGATGTCACTCTTACAAGGTTGTTGTGAGAAATAAAGGCCACTAGGTGGTTGTCACACAGTGAGTTCTCAGTGAAAAGTTCTTTCACCTTCCTCGTCTTCCCAGTCTGTGGAAATTATTTTATGAGAAGGGACTTAATCTCTGGGCTGTATCTTCACATGTTTGGGATATAGAAATAGAACTAAAAACCTTAAAGTCTCTTTCTTTTGAATCCTGAGTAATATTCATTTTTTTTTTCTTTCAGTTTTGGTTTTTAGATTTCTCCCTTAAATATTTGGAGGGAGAAATCCAAGTTTGATATCAGTGCTAAAGGAGGCCCTATCTCGTGTGAATCAAAGAGCCCTTGCACTGTGGCCCTGGGTGAGTTCTCCCCAAACAGCGCTATCTGCAATCCAGAGTGTTTGCAACTGTCAGTAGTTTTTAAAAGGCTCCCAGTTTCCCACGAGAATATGAGGAAATTGGAATTATTAAACCAAACGATAAGAGCAATGGGAACAAAGCCACGGTCCTCCGCCCCCGAAGCCCAGCAAATTCAAAGTTCTTTTTGCAACGTTTGTAAAGATACCAAGCCCTCGGAGACTGGTGACCAGGAAAAGAAAGAGGATGGGAAAAGGGAAGAACATGCAGAAAGTCACAGCCAGCGGAGTGAAGGCGCCATCCATCACCCGTGCTTCCTGGGCAAACCGCACGGTTCCAGTCACAGAGGGCACCGGTTCCGGCCAGCCAAGGACAGAGGAAAAAACAACCTTGGCTTTGCTTTATTAGTTAAGTGAACAGACTCCTTAAGAGTATAGATGTATTGACTAATGATTCCAACATCCAGCTTGCTGAGTGCTTACATGTTTAAAGGGCAAGAGTTACAAATCTACAAGTTATTAATTTAATTCCTCTTTGAAAAGGTGCCAAAGGTAGAGAAAGTGGAGAGGAGCATTTATCATGTTAACTTCAATATCACTTCCCCCTCGACTTTCTTAGCAAGTGAATTGTAAACACCTGCTTATCCAAGTGCAGATTCCTGGGCCCCACGTGCAAACAGTTTCATTAGGTCTTGGTCTGGACCGGGGAATCTGCATTTTTACTTAGTGCCCTACACACCAAGGGATTGTGATGCAAGTTGGGAGCAAGCCACTTTGAGAAATTCTGGGTGCCAGAGCTGATATCTGGGTTTCTCTCACTTGACAACTGCCCCTGAACTCTGTTTCCACCCCCTCTGCATGATGCCGGAGCCACGTGACAAAGTTCTGTCCAACAGGGGTGTTGTGGTGTGCACGTCTTCCAGGCCTGGCTGTAAGACCCCTACACCACGCTCACGTTCTCTTCACTTGTCGGCTGGTTGCATGCGGAAGCTCCAAAGGAAGCTCTGCGGCTAATGAGGAGATCCCTGAATGGTCGAGTGGAGCAGAATCCCATCCCTACTCCTGCCATCTGGTTCTGTACTGTCACATGAATGAAGGAGGAAGAGAGAGAGAGAAAAAAAAACAACTAAAAACACCTTTATTGTATGAAGGCACTAAGATTCAATGGTTTTTCTTACAGGAGCTAGTCTAACCTGGCAAATATACATTACTCTTTTCTATTCTACAATTTTGTTAGATCTCCATTCTAAAGATCCAGGGTAAACACTTTAAGGGCAAAACTAGGAAACAAACAGGGGAAAATCAAAGAGCGATTCATCATATCAAAATCCAATCCTGCCTTCAGATATGGTAATAAAAACTGCTTGAAATAGAATAGGTCTCTTGGACTCGCCTTGCACATCCAAGATCACACCTTAGATCTCCACCCACCTGGGTGCCAACTAATACAATCAGTGTAAGACTCGGGGAAGATTTAAAGTAAACACTAAAGATTAGGGTAGGCCAATTATCCCCAGCGTATTAAAGGCCCCTCTCAGGGCACCAGGAATACAAAGGAATCTGTCTCAGAGAGTGGGGACCTGCACCCATCTCTTAGGGACTGTCCCACACCTAGAGTTTACTTGGCCATCTGGAGACTCCCTTTGGCTCCAGTGGCCGGTATTCAGCTCTACTGCCAGAAGCCTCTGCATTCTTCACGGGAAGGAAAAATAAGCATGAGATTCTCTCTGTGACTAGTTTGATTTATAGGGACTCAGAGCTAGTCTGGCAGCAGGCTCAGCCCCGCAAGCCCTGCTGGAGAGGGCATTCAGGATGTCTCCACCGGCCAGCTCCTGGGATCGGGAGGCTACTGCAGTCTCCAAGAGAAGGGTCATTTTCCATCTGGTAAATGTGTCTTCGCCCTTGAAGCCAACCCTTTCGATGGAAGGGGAAGTACCTCCAACTCCCTTTTTTCTTTTTAAGCCAAATCAGCCTCACACCAGCAGAGCAGTTGACAACAGGCTATAGGGTTCCACACTTTGTATGTGGCTGTCTACAACCACTCTGGGGACGATTCAAAGTGACATTGGAAAAGAGAAGGGGAGGGGCATTCATCTGAGACAGCTCAGGCATAGGATCTTCTCCTTCCCTCTTCCAGCCTCACAGGCCTGCTCGCTGCCCCAGGGACACTCCAATCACGTCCCCATCTCTGCGCCAGCTGCCCTGTCTCCAACACCCGCCCCCAGACCTTCATGTGGTTCCTGCCTCAGCTTCCTTTCTAAGCCACCTACCCCCGCTCTCGTCACTCCCTAACCCCTCGTCCCATTTTATTTTTCTTCAAAGGCCTTATCTCCACATGCAAGTGTAACAATTGTTGTTCTAGCCCAACAGGATATCTACAGAGGACTGTGAGATAAGAGCTGGGACCTGGAGAAAAGGAAGGTGATCGTGCAGATTTCTTCCCCCATGTGCCATTTAAAAACAGTCAATACGCAGAAAGGCATCACTGTGGGAAACACACATGATACAAGGTTGATGAAAAATAAAAAATGCGGATTACAAAGTAGCACACTTCACTTACAGCTACCTTGGAAAAGGCTGGGATGAAATGGGCAAAGATTAGATTCAGGTGATGGAATAATAAGTAATATTTCTTTACTTTTCAAAATTCCATATGCTATTTTATATTGCTTTATGAATTTTAAGAATGCATTTAACAAATAAAATAAATATATAATATATAAATCAACTAAAAGAAATCAATCAAAGAATTTTGTGACAATTTGGAAAAAACTATTGAGGATTTCTGTTCTAACATTCTCTCATTTACCAGATGAAATAACTGAGCCTCAAAGAGAAGTGACTTGCCCAAGGTCATACTCAAGGTTAGTTAATGAAGAGACAGAATAAAAAGCAGAACTTTGACTTCAAGCCTCATGCTTTCTCCACTGCATTATGTCCCATATTCAGTCAAAGAAAGGAGTCATAAAGGAAGCTAGAAATAGGAAAAACAATCTTTATTCCACTGACACGTCAATAGATAACAACGTACAAAAATTTCTTCTGTTTTAGTAACAGCACCAGGACTATTACTTCATTCGGTATATGGACTGGATCTAAAAAACTTACAACAAAAATGAGTCTGTGTTGCTTGCACAGTGTGGTGGAATGTATCTTCCACAGATAGGCACATTAATATACATCCTATCACACAAATTCTTCTTACCAGATGATGATGTAGATATTCCCACTTCAACAGGTAGGAGTCTCTTTTCCTTCCCCTCTGAACCTGGCTGATCCTTTGTGACAGCCACGCCAAACAGTCTGACAGAAGTGAGACCTTCTGAAACCAGCTCCTTCAAGACAATATGGCTTCTGCCTGGCGCACTATCAGACACTCACCCTGGGAACCCAGCCACCACCTGGTAAGGAAGTCCAGGGCCCATGGAGAAGCCGTGTAGGTATTCCTGCCGCAAACAGTTCTGCTAAGGTGCCAGCCAGCAGCCAGCATCAACTGCCAGACGGGGAAATGAGCAAGTCTTCACCTAATTCCAATTCTCAGCCTTTGAAACACCTGCAGGTGACACTGAGGGGGAAAGAAATGAGCTCTACCTGCCCAAATCACAGAGATGTGTGAGCAAAATAAGTGTTGTTTTTTATGCCAATAGAAAACTGGAGTATCTCTGGAAACGGCAAAGTACAGGATAGTGGTGCCCAAGATTTGCAGTGTTCTCTAGATAAAGCGGGACTACAGAAGATAGAGTTACTTAGAGCAGAGGTCCCCAAACTTCTTGGTGCCGGGGACCAGTTTCACGGAAGACAATTTTTCCACGGGGTTGGGGGTGGGGGAGCAGGTGGAGTTCAGGCAGCCATGCGGGCTGCGGGCGATGGGGAGCAGCTGTCAATACAGATGATGCTTCACTTGCTCACCTGCCGCTCTACATCCCGGACTGGTACCTGTTCATGGCCCAGGGGTTGGAGACTGCAGGTTTAGAGAATCGTTACCTTTAGGTGGGAGAGAGGGCTGTTTGCAAATGGAGAAATAAGCACCAGTAATTCATTGACAAGAGACGATACTAGCACTAAGATTTCAAGGTGGCAGTAGAGGTGAGGTAGTCTATACAGAAAGCTGCAAGAACACTTCAAGATAGTGTAGTCCAGGGATGGAAAATATTGGGCATTCACATCCAACAGCTCCCTCCTGTGCACATACCAGATATCAATAAACAATGACAGCATCCTACCTCTAACCTACCTGCCAGCTTCAAAAACAATCCACTAGCTCCTGTTGGAGTTGTCACATAAAACAAAATCCATTTGCCATCCCTGAAAAAGCCTAGACCTCTCAAATTGCCAAGGCCCAGGAAGATGGTCATTATAAGGCCCTATACTAGTTACATATGCGTTTTCCACACCTTTCTTTTAATCACACCAGAATCATTTATCTTAACGATTTGAATGAATCTTAATAGGTTATCTGAACCGCTCTATCTTCAAGAAAGTAGGTAGTATTCATTTTATTTTACTTTTGGGTCAATTTAGCCCCAGTAATGAAAAGAGACTTGCCCAGAGTTTCCCAGCTTTAATGGGTCAGGCAAGAATAGGGACCAGACCTCTATATGTAGGGTCTCCTGATAGTACTAAGGTATTATTATTCAGAAATTAATTGCCCTAACATCAGGTTCCAGGGGCACCATCTGTAGATGTCAGAATGCAAATTAATAGTTGTCAAAGGGGGTGTCTTTTGCTCATTAAAATACACAGCAAATACTACTCTCTATATAGGTTCCTCACATCAGAGAGGTCAGAGTCACCACCCCTACCCCACAACTGGCTCCTCCCAGACAATGACCCAGCTCTGGAGTCAAAGCAAGCTGGCAGAACCTCACAGCAAAGCAAAACCAATATTCACCCAGGCAGATGGAAAAGTTGCAGGTCATGCGAATAGATTTGAACCTCCTCCTCTTTCACCCACAGTTCTCCTTCCAAAGGATGAAGACCAAAGTAGTCATAACCATGCAGAGTATAACACAGAAGCATTTCTGTTCACACGGGGCACTGATCGCCCAAGATCTTCAACTCAGTGCCTTTCTTTAGCCCAGTCACTTAACCTCTTTGAGGCTCTGTTTCTTCTCACAGGATGATAATGATGGCGGTGGTGTTGCTGATGATGTTCGTGATAATGATGTTGGTGATGTTGACAATGATGTTGGTGGCGATTATGACAGTGATGATGAAAATAATAATGAGGTTGATGATGTTTTTGGCAATGATGGTGTTGGTGGTGATGTCAGCAATAATGCTGGTGATAATAACCATGCTGATGAAGATGATGAAGGTGATGATGATACTGATGATGATGATGGTAATGAAACTAGTGATGATGATGCTGATGACAATAACTAGTGCTACCACTTGTCAGGCACCATGCTGAGTGCCTCAGTGCTTCATAAAGATCGCTTCATTTAATTCTCGACCACATAATGGACATAATTATTGTTATTCTTACTACCCCTTTTCATCAGGTGAGGGAGCTAAGCTGAGACCTGGAGAGATTATGCAACTTCCCCAAAGTCATACAAATAGCAAAATGTTTTCAGTTAGTACTCCAGCTCTGGCAGGCCTGTTCCAGGGGCAGAATTCTAGTACACAAATGACAAGAAGCCCAAAAAAGTAGCTGACAAATGCCTGAAGTTTTGGAAAAGGTATAGCTCATGCTATACGAACCCCTCTGAAATGGAAGTGGTAACATAGGTCGACCTTCTTCAGAAAGCGGGTTTGTTCTAAAGAAAAATCAAAGTATGAGTGTGGTTGCACTGCTAAAACTACCATGTTATATGAACACTATGTGACAGTATTAATTTACTTCCAATAACATCTGGGAAAGGTAGATATTCTTACTACCATCATGCATTTAAAATGAGAAAACTGACTCGTAATCAGTTAGAAGGCTTGGCTGAGGAATGGTTGGCCTGAAATTCAAACACAGTCTGGAACTAGGGCCTTAAATCTAACCCACTACACTATAGGTGTCCCTAAAAATTATGATCATTATTGAGTGAGAAACTTCCTGTGTCACAAGGGTATAGTTCACGTGCTTCATGTCTTGAGTTTGGAGTTGGTCATAACCAACATGTGGATGTTCACTTTCCCCCGTGATGTCTTTGATCATCCTCCGTCTTAAGTATCTGAGGAACACCCAACTGTTTCAGGTTGCAAATTTGGAAGCGATCTAGAAAGTCAATGTGGAGATCAAAAAACAACACTCAGGAAGTTCCCTGAGTCTGTTTCCCTACTTTTCAGCATTTTCTCAGCCATGCATCTGGGTCTCCAGGGACTTGTTCCTCAGAGTGATAGAACGCGAGTGGGCAGCCGTGTTGGGATGCCAGCCAGGCCCCAGTGCTTTACTGGAAGAAGCAAGTCACAGGCTTTTTTACAAGGGAGCTGCACAGGCAAACCACCAAATTTAGAGGCAAAGGTAAGAGATGTAGAAGATGTGGTAGATTCCGTGTTTGGAAGACTAATCATAACCATAACCATATCGACGTAGGGGAAAGGCTGAGAAACCCAGGAGTCTGCCACATAGACAGTGTCAAAGCAGCAGGACCCACCGCATTCATTACACAAAAAGGAGGTGATGTCTCATCCAGATTCCGAGATGATCAGAAGTGGAAGGAAGTTTAACTGTGTCACATTAGACCAACTACCACATCTTACAGATACAAAAAGTGGTGGCTAAGAAGATAAGTGGCTCCTTCGGAGTCACATGGCTGATGAGGGGCTCTGCCATCCTGCTGAGGGGGGTATGTGTGAATGCAGGGTTGCCTCTCCTGGAGTGTATGGGCACCTGTGCGTCACCCCCACTCCCCTTAAAATGACCCTTCCACCAGGCATGAAGGAAGGCCCTTCCTGACCTGGCCTGAACATCTCTGCAGCCTCCTTCTGTCCTAATGTCCACTCGGTACCCACAACACTGACTTCCTTGCTTTCTTTTAACCTAACAAGCCTGTCCCTGCCATAGACCTACACATGCTGCTTCCTCTGGCAAATGAGTGAGACCCTATGTCTCACCCGGCAGTGTGGGAGAGCTCTCCTATCGATACATTTTCAGGAATTTCGTGTAATAGTTGTTAACTTGCAATTATATTAAAAACAAAGGTAAGAAATGGTTGAAAATTCCTAATTATTTTGCTACAGGTGCTATTATTGGTGTTCTTGAGGTTATTCATATCTATTGCATATGCCGGATGGAAAGACCGATATAATGGTGTGTGTCTCTTCCAACCCCACGCTCTGCGACTTCTTGTTAGCAGCTTCAAATGGCCCATAGTGGGAGGATTTATACTACAGAAATTGGCAAATGCTACAACTCAGGGCTTGATTTTTTTTGTTTTATTGATTGTCTAGATTTAAGAAAGTGATGTAAAAAATTTTAATAATGAGAATGAAGCATAAAAAAGTGTGTCACGTCTGTAGCCAATACATTGTGAATAGCAGAAAATTTGAGGAAATATTCTTCCAGTATTAAAAAAGTATTATCCAATTCAGAAGAGCAGTAATTCATGTCATTGATGGATGAAATGAAGTTCAAATATGCATCTCTGTTGTTCCATTTTCTTCTTAGTCATTAATGTAAAAGAAAATATCAGCCAACATTCATGTCAGAACTACCCTTGTTCATCAGTTAAAATTACAGTTTGCCTGTGGCTACGAGAGTTCAGCAAAAATCATTGAAAGCATTTTGGGAGAATTATTTGGCTATATAAAATTTATAACAAAGGGTATTTATATTTTTTATTATCCATAAACTATAAGCTATATATCTTTCTCTTAGTAAAATTTATAATAAACTTATATATGTACATATACACTTTTTTTGAAAGCCAGTTGTTAAACATTTATCTGGGTACCAGTAGTCCCACTTCTGCACTTATAAGCTTCTCTGTTCATATGCCACTTGTCAGAGAGATCTTCTCTGCCACATTATCTAAAGTAATGTGTATCATACCTCTCTATCCTCTGACTCCATTTTATTTTTCTTCATAGTAATTTTTTTTGATTCTTAGCTTTATTTTTCTTTACAACAAGGATGAATATCTGACCTTCAATTATTCATTAATGACATGAGTTATGCTCTTTTCAATTCGGTAATACTTTTCAAATACTACTTAATGCTATATCTTATATGTATTTGTTTCATTGTTTATTATATGGTTTCTCCACTGAATTGTAAGTTCTATACTGGAAAAAAATTATTTTATTTTATTTTTATTATTTCAACAGATTTAGGGAGTACGAATGTGTTGTGTTACATGGATGGACTGTATAGTGGTGAAGTCAGAGCTTGTAGTATACCTGTCACCAGAAGAGTGGACATTGTACCCACTCAAAAAAAAAAAAACTTTATTTTTTCTCTGCTTCTTTTTCCTCTGCACTAAGAATGGATGCCTGGCACATAGCAGACACTTAACAATTTTTTTTTTTTTTTTTTTTTTTTTTGAGACAGAGTCTCACTCTGTTGCCTGGGCTAGAGTGCCATGGTGTCAGCCTAGCTCACAGCAACCTCAAACTCCTGGGCTCAAGCGATCCTTCTGCCTCAGCCTCACGAGTAGCTGGGACTACAGGCATGTGCCACCATGCCCGGCTAATTTTTTTTCTATATATTTTTAGTTGTCCGATTAATTTCTTTCTAATTTTAGTAGAGACGGCATCTCGCTCTTGCTCAGGCCGGTCTCGAACTCCTGACCTTGAGCGATCCGCCCGCCTCGGCCTCCCAGAGTGCTAGGATTATAGGCGTGAGCCACCGCGCCCGGCCAACAATTTTTTTTTTTTTAAATGTATGAGAGCAACAGACTTTCTCAGATTCGCAGGTAAATTTGTGGCATCTTTTGCTATAAATCAAATGTGGGCAGGACCCTAGATCCCTCTCATAGTGTTACAATCAAGAATAACATTTGCAAATAGTCTAGAAATCAGTATAAGAAAGAAAAAAAAAACAGAGAAAAGATCTTACAGCTTCTGGCCACTGTTGTGACTATTTCTTAACATTCAATATTTTTCAGCAAAAGATAACACGATCTACAATTATGTTTCTTATGATTTCTGCTAACAGAGCAAGAAAAGCAAAAGACCCACCATATTAGAACCAAGACTGGCCAGATCACTTGTGGGGTAGCTGACCTGCTTCCAAGGCCACAGTCTAAGAGTCCCCTGCACAGCCCAGTGGTGGGGAAAGCAATCAAATAAGGAAGATGCTCCTTGTCTAGTGGGGCATCAGACTGGTCAAGTGGCAGGTTGGTACAAATGCCATGAAGGAGAACAGCACATAGGGCATCTTCACTGCACTTGAACAGCTGAACCCCCTGGGAATATTTAGCCCATGAATGGCAAGACTTAGAACCTTGGGTTAATAAGCTCCCAGTATTTAGAGAGTAAAGGGTTCTCTTATAGAAGAGAGAATGACCTTATTTTGTACAACCTCAGAAAAGGACCAGTAATTGATATGATGAGGAGACAGACTTGAGTTTAATTTTTAAACATTTTTTTAAACTGGAACACTAAGACAATGGGATGGGTTGCCTCAAAATGGGATGGGCTTCCCATCCCTGGAAGTGCTGGAGCAGAGGACAGGAATGGGCTAGGGATGGTGGAAAAGAGAACCTGGCATTCAGCCTGAAGTTAACCTTGTAGGTGTTAATGGGTTCTAGTCACCTGGAGACCTCATGACATAAAGTGCTTATTGTTCATCAATAATTTGTCCTCAGGCTTGCTACACTTCTACCTTCTGCCTTAAAAAATTTAAACAAATAAAAACCAAATTACCCCAATTGTAAGAAAGCCTTCTAAAACAAAGAATATTTTAGCATATTTTAATATTATTTTTACATTTTATTTTATTTAACATATTTGAAGTCTTAAAACGTAATATTTGAAAGAACAGCAGTGGTGGCAAAAGTATTTTTCAATGATCTTTTTGAGATATAGTTCACAAATCATAAAATTCACATGTTTTAGTTTTTAGTAAATTTGCCAAGTTGCATAATCATCATAATCATCACCACAACCAGTTTCAGGAAATTTTTATTATCCCAATATGATCCCTCATACCCATTACTGTTCCCACCCCAATAATCATGTAATATGTTGTCTTTTGTGACAGGCTTCTTTTATTTAGCACAGCATTTTTGAGGTTCACCATGTTGTAGCACGTGTCGGAATTTCATTCCTTTTTATGGCTCTGGTTGTATGGCTGTATCACATTTTGTTTAACCATTCATCGGTTAACAGATATACGGGTCCTTCAGCTTTTTAACTGCTATGAACAAGTGACAGTATCATTTTTAAATATCTCCAATTTCCTACAAAAACTAAAACCAAAAACCCATGGAAAACCTTTACAACAAAATGACAAGACCATCATGGTAATGCATCAGCTGGAAAAGAGGCAGATCTTAAGGTCCAGTTTTATATCACATTTAATGAAAAAAATGGTTAGAATATATTTTAAGGTGAGAAAGAAGGTTACAAAACAATAAGTGCAGTAAAATCTCAAATATCTATCTCTATATGTAATTTCATTGATTCTAAGACGCACGTTTTTTCCAACAGCAATCTGAGATCTCAGTGCATGCATTACCACCGGGTTATGATTTACCATCTCTGTCACGCCATCACTGTCATTGCACATGTGCAAATATTAAAAGCAGAAGCATCATAATTTGCAGAGTAAGTGTGAATGGCTTGGAAGAAAATGAGAGACAGAGACAGATCACTCTTTAACCCCTCAGAATCAAATGGTTGAGGGTAAGAGTCAGGGAGAATGTGTACACAACAAGATGAGCAACATTCTTGAAAATTGAATTCAAAATCAGGCAAGCTCTGCACAATGCAAAGCCTGTCCAGAGCCCTGCATCATCCATGGCTTTTTTTTAAAAAAATGGGTTAGTTTGAAGAATGTCATCTCACCAATGTTTCTGATGACACAGAAGTTATATTATACAACATGAAAAATCGTGGATGAATATGAGTCAAAGAATAATTCCAATGAGTCAGAACCTGAATATGATAAGTCTTGGTAATACCTAAGCAATTTATTTCATTTACATTCTTGTTTATGTGTGCACAATGATAGTTGGTAAACATTTGTCTAAGTAAAAAAAAAAAAAAAAAAGCTCTTTCAATAGGTATAAAACAAAAATTCTATGTGATAAGAAAAGGTGACATGAACTCCAAAATACAAGCTGGTGGGACAGGCCACCACAGACACAGCCACAGACACAGACACGCACGTTATCAGAGTCTGGGTAGGAAGAAGCAGAAGGAGCTAGGGAACATCTGACGGACTAAAAAATAAGGGAATCAAAAATAGCCAACAAGTAAACCAGTATTCGCTGGAAAGTGAGATAGGCCAATCTGAGAATAAATAGTAGCTGAAAGTGGTTGGAGAAACACAAGAGAATTCATACCAAAAAAGTCAATTAAGAACATAGAGGGAAAGGGGTTGTGATAAGAACAGAGCTTCTGGGCTGGCTGGCAAATTCTGGTCTGGGTGCTAGTCAGATAACTTCATTCTAATTCCTTAAGTGATACAAAATTAATTGTTTTAAAAATAAATTTTTAAAAATTATCATGTTTACTTGATAAAAAGTGGATCCTATAGCCTACTCCAGACCTATTGAGTCAGAAAATTTAGAGCAAAGCCAAGGAATAATTAAGACTATTAAATCCTATAGAGAAGGAAAAAAAAAAACCTTATGATTGATTTCACTTAAAATTATTTTTAAAAATCAACTGCATTTTAGAATGAATCATATATTAGTCACTACCAAATTTCTTCTAATTTTATAAGAGGAAGTTTTGTTCAATGGAAGAGTCTTGTCTGCTCTAGACTGATCTGGAGGAGGCATAACAGCATTCTGGGCGATGACTCAGAGCCCTCCACCAGCAGGGCTGTGCAGACCAGCAGAGCAGGGAGACATTCCCTTATGTAAGCAGCTGGCCAAGGGTAGGCCCTCTCCAAGGATAATGAGTCAAAGGCAGAGTCTAACTGCTGGGGCTGATGTTTGCCTTATGAAAGTCACGTACCCAGTAGCGATACCATTTTAGCATCTACAAAGTACCCCGTATCCTCCTCCTCCCACTCCTATTGGGTTCTCAGAATGCTTGGTAGCAGCCAAGGCATGCATTACAGGAAGAAGCTGAAGTTCAACAAGATAGGCCAGACGTGCGGAATGGCGAGCTAAAGCTGTGACCAACATCTCTGGCTCCAATCCTGCCACCTTCCTATTGTGCCTTTCCACAAGCAACTCAAAGTCACAAAATCATCTTGCGTTACCATGTTTTAGAAGCACTGAAGGTTTAGATCAACTGACTATGCCAGACAGAAATTCTTCTTAAGTACCCTACATGCAACAATTTCATAAACATTAAGTATTCTGGGTCGATTTCTTTCTCTGAAACACCTACTGAGTTGATTGATAATTTATGCGACAGTGATATTGTGCAGCATTTAAATCTGGGGGCATACATCTCTGCTCTAATGCTGTTTCTAATTTTTCCTACCTCATTTTCCCTAAAGGAGTCAAAATCTGGTAGATAGAAAAGAGTTACAGCAACCAGAGCCTGGAGTTTAAAAGATAAAGAGTTGCTAGGGTCACCCTAATGTATTCGTACTGCACCTGTTCTATATAGGACTTTTCTCTACTAATAGGCGATTAAATGTAAATCCTAATGTACATTTCATTTTATGTGCAATATGGGTTAGTTACTGTTGCTATGGAAACCTTCACTTTTGCATTTACTGATTTTAATTCTGTGACATTTGCTGACTTTAGTACAATGTAAAGTTTATAAATATAACATACAGGTTTGTGGAGTTTTTTTTAAGGATTCAATTTACATAGCTAATTCCATCACAAATCTCTAGGTACATTAGGGGAAAAGGTATTAAACTGGTCCCAAACTAATAGTAATCAGCAAACAACAGGCTATTTCCAGAAATAACTGTCACCATCGATCCTCAAAAATCTCCTTTCACTAACCAAAGGTTCTATTCATTGTATAAACCTTTTAACCATTGATTCAGTGGTGATTTGTACACTGCTTTTATTTATTCAGAACACTTTCAAATCTGTTCCCTCCTTTTATCTTTAATGTGAACCTGGTGAGAGAAGACAGGCCAGATATGGTCTGAAGAAAGAGAATGACCTCACTTTGGAGACTACTTCCAATCTGAGGGGATCCTTTGACTTTCAGCTGAAGCTCATTGCAACCAATCATCCTCTTGTCCTTCTCATTCTCAGTCTTAATTGTCTTTGCCTCTTTGGATCTACCATAATTCTCATATGTGGAATAAATGCATGCTCTCTAATCGTCCCTAAATTTTTTTTATTCTCTGATTATTGCCATTTAACAGATATAGAAACCAATACCCATTATGCAAACCATCTAAAGTCATCTAGCAACTAATTGGGACAGTAAATGTATCGGTAAGAGTTTACCAAACTGACATGCATTTATGACAGGCACCCAGTACCTTTGAGGGTATTCTCACAGGCATAGGTGAAAATTCATGTCAGTTATAGATCCACAGAGAAATCAATTATTGTGTGACTCTCCCCAGGAGAAGCCTGGATTCAGGTAGCCACACACATACATAGACAGATATAAAAGGGAGCATGTACAGAAAGCATTTTAAGTGATGCCATCAAAGTCGGCACATTCAATAGAAGGAACAAATTTAACCAATATTTGTTGAGCCTCCACATTGTGTCAGACACTGCTTAGCAATCTTGGAAGAGCAAAGTGTCTGCCATTGTACCCAAAGAAGAGGAAAGGGGATGAAAGAAAACTATAATGCCACACTTAGGGCTTATAGAGAAAAGGAAGATGGGCCAACAAAATGGAAAATGGGCTTAAGAGAATCACAAGAGCTTTTCAAAGACAAGAGGCACTGGAAAGAAAACAGGGCCACTAATAACCAAGGAGAAACAGAAAAGTAATGAGACTCAAAAATGGGGAAGGGAATGAACTCGATCAATCTTTGATTTAAAAAAATGAAAAAGATGTTGAACAAACTAGTGAGTAATGAAGATGTTGTAAATGTAAAGCTAATCAAAAGCAGGTACGGGAAAGGGATTGGGGAATCCACAACTCAGGAGAAGCAGAGGAGACCATGGAGGAATTTGACAGAATTGACAGGCATCAAGGATGTGCTGTTACAGTAATTTGAAATGGATTCTGGGAAGGTGGTAGAGTGAACGTCACTAAACCGTACAGTGATATGGGGATCGAGGACACAGACATACACCGTTGCCAAGAATGGATAGAGATGGAGCCTGAGTGTAGGAGTGTTCCTACTCTCTCATTCCAGTAACCCCAGAGTTTGACAGGACACCGCTCCTGCTCAACACCTTCCCTAGCGAATCCATCGCTCATGCCATTCACTGTCATTTGGAAAACCGTAATATCCTTCTCTAACGTGTCTTTCTGCATCTGCTTGTAAATCTTTCCAAACCATTCTCCACTCAGCAGCCTGACTGATGTTTTCAAAATGCCATTACAACAAGGTATATTCTCTCAAAGTCCCACCAAAAGGAGCACACTTCCCATTGCTCTTAAAATTTTAAAAATATTACAAAGACAAAATCTTTATCATTCTATCCACAATCAAACATGGTCTGGCCCCAACCTGTATCATCAGCCTTACATTGCATCTTGCATCTCCTTCTTGCTCTCTGAACTATAGAAAACTGACCCCCTGCTACCACAGGACTTTTGCATTTGCTGTTCTTCTTTTAGAATGCCATTTTGACATTCCATGCCCCATTTTTCTAGTTAAATCTCATTTGCTCTTTGAATCTTAGCTAAAACATCATTTCCACAAAGAAACCTTCCCTGGCCATTACTACCAATGTAGATCGAGCTTCCTTATTTTATGCTTTTGTAGAAACATGCTTGATTGCATCTAGTGCACTGCTCACAGTGTGCTATGTAGTTCACATTTTATCCATTATAATGATACATTAGTTAGTATAATTATTTAATTGCTGTGCAACCCCTTTACTTGGTTGTAAGTTTCCTACAAGAAAAGCCCATGTCCATTTTTATGCACCATTTTAGGCTAAACACCTGGCCCTGCAAAATAAAGATACACCAAATAAAGTAACTAATAAGATGTTAATGGATCTGCTCAAGAACATATAATAGGTCCCTGTTGCTATAATGTCAAATTCAAACTCCTCAGGCAAACATTTAAGAACCTCTGACACCAGCCTCTATTATACCTAAGGAGACAGAATTTTGGCAGGAGAGAACGTGATGGCTAATTTTATGTGTCAACTTGACACATGGTCCAGGGGATGCCCAGATAGCTGGTTAAATGTTATTTCTGTGTGTGTCTGTGAGGGTGTTTTCTGTGAGATTAGCATTTGAATTGGTGGACAGAGTAAAGCAAGATGCCCTCCCCAGTGTGGGTGGGCACCATTCAATCCATGGAAGGCCTGAATGGAACAAAAAGGCAGAGGAGGGTTGAACGAAATCTGCCTGACTGTATGGGCTTGGACATAGATCTTTCCCTGCCCTCAGTGCTGCTGGTTCTCAGACCTTCAGACCCAGACTGGGATTCACACCATCAGCTCTCTGGCTCTCGGGCCTTCAGACTGCACCACGAGCTTTCCTGGGTCTCCAGCTTGCAAACAGCAGATCATGGGACTTCTCAGCCTCCACAACAATGTGAGCCTATACTTTCTAATGAACCTCTTCCTGGATATATATCCTACTGATTCTGCTTTTCTGGACTTCCTGGATGTATATCCTACTGATTCTGCTTTTCTGGAGAATTCTGACTAACACAGAGGGGATAGAGAAGGAAGGATGTGAAGGACACTTCACAGAGTTGTTAAACTGGCTTCCTGTTTTTGGGGTAGACATCCTTCCTTCTCTATCCCCTCTGTGTTAGTCAGAATTCTCCAGAAAAGCAGAATCAGTAGGATATATATCCAGGAAGGGTTCATTAGAAAGTATAGGCTCACCACAATCCCTGTGGTGCTAATGTCTTCCAGAAAGACCAGGAAGATTTTCCTGTGCATGAAAGGGCTGTAGCCTCACCCAGAAGGAGCACTGTTTTCTAATTCACACAGACATGTCCTATAGGCTAACATGCCTGAAAAGATAGACACTGTGCTTGTCTGTGTGGCATTTACAGTTCGTTGTCTCACCCACTGTGTTTAAACTTTGGGGCCTACTACTTCTTTCATATTCTTCATTCGGTCAAGAAAATTCTAGATTATCTTCTCTGCCTTTGGCCCTGCGTTCTGTGCTTCTTATGCAAAGGTGAACCAGGTGTGGTCCCTGACCTCAAGAAGTCCATAGTGGTGTGATCCTCACAGTAGAGTCTCAGTGTACACATGCAGGTCCCATAGTTGAACATGGGAGTCACTGAAGAACTGAAGACAAAATCACAAACCAATAGGAGAGCTTTAATTGTGCCTCACAGATGACTCAAGACCTGCTCTAACCTCCCTGGGCCTCAGTTTCTTCATCCGTAAAGTGGGGCACTGTCTGAAGAGTCAGAGTTGACAAGTAAGTTCAGCTCCGACTTGGGCACACCCAGATTTAAGCCACAGTGTGCCTGTTGCTGGCTGTAAAACCCTGGCCTAATTACTAAGCCTCTCTCATCCTCAGTCTCCTCATCTGAGAAGTGGAGAGAATGCCACTGCTTACCACAGTGGTATTTGGCTTAACTGAGACAATGATGCAGAGCGCTTAGCTGCGGGACTGACATGTGGCGAATAGTCCCTAAGTGTTCGCTGTGATTAGCATTGTTCCTGCTCTTGCCTTTTTGAGATTATACTTTTTTCCTCACCTAGTCTCCTGCCTTCAGTTTAGTGAATTTCCAACCATCCAAGGCTTTGTGTGATCTGCTTTCTTCCTAAAGTTCTCTCAGTGCTGTCTGGCAGAGCTAGGCATGGCAGTGAGCACCTGTAGTCCCAGCTACTTGGAAGGCTGAGGCTGGGGGATCACGCAGGTCCAGGAGTTCAAGACCAGTCTGGGCAACATATGTCTAGCTAGCTATATATCATAATAGAGAAAAGGGGATTTAGAAATTTTTTTTAAAGATTCACTAAATACACTAAGTAACAACCTGGAAATTTCACGTCAATTGCTATGATTAACTCTTTGGTAAGTCTGAAATTTTCCACCCTATACTCAGACACTTTCTCTTGGCCAAAAAAGAAAAAAAAAAAATATATATATATATATATACACACACATATTTTTTGAAATATCTTAGCTTTTCAGTGGGCTTAAAGAAGCTGCTTTTTTTTCTTTCTCCCTTCACCAAAGTTTAGATTACAATAGATTAAGGGACCTGGTTGCAGCCATCACATGGGCGTTTATGCTTCATAGCTTCGTCTCCCTGTTTTTGGATGTTTAAGAAGCCTAATTCCTCCAAAGATCATCAGATTCATAGCATTTTCAAGGAGTTAACAGAGCCCTAGATTGAACATAACATAGCACAAGCAACTTAGAGTGTGAGTGTACATGTGTGTGCATGTGTGTGCGTGTCTCAATACCAGTCTTGGCTGGGAAACCTTCTGTCCTCACTGCTCTCAACAGCCTGTTCTTGCCCATCACGACATTTGCCACCCTTGATCATAACTAGATGTTCCGCTGGGCGGGTTCCCCCACTAGGCTGTGAGCATCCTGAGGGCAGGGTTTTTATGTGGTCCTCCATCACTGAGCACATAATAAAAAAACTCAATAAGTCATTGAGGAATGAATGAGTCAATGCAATTCCATCCTAGACACCACAGGGTGCCACCGTGAATGCTGCTTCTTAAAAGGTTTTAAAATCAAAGCCATAATAAAACTAACAGCAGAGTTCTTTCTTCTCTCCTTTTCCCCTGCCTCCATAAAAAATGTCACAGGAAATATAGAATTAGTACTGGAAACCATTCCCCATCCATTCTCTCCCCACCTCCCCCCTTCTCTAGTTACACCAACAGTATCTGGTATCCCTTCCAGGAGGTCTCCGGAGACCGGGTAATATTATATAGGGTTGAGCTTGTTGGAAATACAATGGACTGAATTAAGGCTGAGATTTCAGTTTCTAACTATAAATGCCTTGACATATTTTCCTTTCAGACAAACGCCTGGAAATATAATAAACTATATTTTAATGTTTATTTGTTTCAAATACGGCATTTTTTTTTCAACAGCCAAATGTGAAGTTTTGAGTCTAGAAAAAAGTAGGTTTAAATCACCATCCCAGCAAGCAGTTTTTAAAATAGTACACACAAGTGATCATTTCAAAGCAGTTTAATGCACTTAGCCAACAGGCATTAACAGTCTTTCCAGAATAACCTAACACCTGAAGCTTATTTTCTAGTCTTGGTTCAGATAAATTTTAACCTTTCTAAAAAAAAAAAAAAAAACTGACAATATAGGGCACACACTGAACTCTGTAATTTCAGTAGATCCTACATTTGCATTTTGAGCTTCTTTTATGATGACAGAAAAAAAGAATCACGGAGTCTTCCTTTATATGCAGGTTTTAAGGCAATGGTCCCCACAGTGTTTGGGGGCAAAATGTGGTCCTCCAGCCCCAGCCAGCTGGCATGGAAAAGCAAGACACTGTGACTGAGCAAGACCCCTCACCAAAGAAGGTGGGAGAAAAAGTCAAAGGAGACTTGACAGAGTGGAAAACATGTTATCTACCTGATTTTACATTTAATGTGGCAGATTACAAACAGAAACAAACAGGCCACCTAATTGGAATCATAGACCCTGCTGCTGAAGAGAGAACCTTGGTGTTCATAGCTGGTCTAATCCAGAGGTGTCAGAAGAGGAGACAAGTTGAGGAAAGGGGAAGATTTCTCCAAGGCCGTGGACTTAAGTTTACCGAGGGAAGAAGATAAGAGAAGGATTCAAGAAAACCCCATACAGTGAACAAAAGCCTACGGGCCTGCAATGTGACATGAAGCACCCTGAAATGTGACACGAAGCGCCATGTAGGGAAGGGAAACTCCACACCAAACTGGGTTTGGCAATTTACATACATCATTTAGCGCTCAGGATGTTCCTCCAATGTCGATATACTGTTGTTCCCGTTCTACCAACATGGAAATGTGGAAACCGTTCTATGTCCTGGACAGGGTCAGGTCTTAACCCTGGCTGCCTTTTTGTCTACTCCACGCAGCTTTCTCATTTCACTTACCACCATCTCACTGTGGGGTCCTTGTGCCAGGCTGACTACCAGCCACAGGAGTTTTCCAAAAGCCACAGCATGTCACTTCTGGTTTCCCACACAGATTCCAAGTCTGTCGGAGCAGGAAGAAAACTCAAGACTGGAGACCCTGGGAGTCTACTCTCCAATATGGCTACTAGAAGTTTCATGGCCCACATAGTGGACCTCAGGATGAGCAAATAATATGTCATGCGGCAAGTTGCATCACCTTGGCTTACGGTAATTTTGAATCTTTAAAAAAAAAATTCCATGAAAATCCATCCTTTGCCTTAGACACAGAAGGCTAAAAATAGCTCAGTCAGCCAGTAAGTATGTGTAATTTTTCCTTTGTGCATCTCTCCATCCACAGATTCCTTCCTCTCAGCAGACAAATATGCTCCAAGACAGATCGCCAGTCCTCCCTCCACAAAGGGACCACAGTGTTCTTGCTCAAAGGCATGTCAAGTGGCTTCACTTTCACTCCCTAGCCAAAAATCTACCTTCATTAGTTCTCTTTGCACAATACTAAAAGCTAATGCTGATTGAATCCTTACTACGCACCATGTATTGGTCTGAGGGCTTCAAGATCTTCTCTGATTAAATTCCCCAAAACAACTCCATGAGGTGAGGACTACTGTTGTCCCATTTTCCAGATGTGGAAATCAAGGCACCAAGAAGTCAAATAGTCATGCCAGGGCTCTGTTCCTACTCACCATGCCACAGTCCAATGTATAGTCTTTAGGGGGTAATGACTAACAACCCTGGCTTGGCATATCAACACCTCCACAGTTTGGTGCCCACTCGCTCTACAGGCTGCACACGCATACACACACACATTCCTACATACACCCCAAACCTGAAGCCCCAGCCGTGCCAAAATCCTCACCCTTCTTCAAATATAACATCACCTCTCAAGGCTCAATTTCCTTGCATGTGCTGTTCCTTCTGCCTCAAACACCCTTCCCACCACCCTTCTCAAATTGGCAAATTCCCACTCCCTCAAGACCTTCCTTCTCTGTAAATCCTTACTGTGTCCTCACTGAGCTCTTTTAAGGCAGAGCCACTGGTCTTCACCTCTAGACCAGTAACACCACATATGGTAGCTGCTCAGTATCCACTAAACAAATAAGCCATAATAATAACAGTTAACACTTACAGGGTTCAGGCACTACACTAAGCACTATACAGAAATTATCTCATTCAATCTTTATAACAATCCAAAGACACAGATTCTATCATCATCCTTGCATTACCCATGTGGGCAACCGAGGCACAGAGGGGGACATTAACTTACCCAAGGTCACACAGCCACTAAGTAAAGAAGTAAAATTGTGTGACTCCAGAAGTTAAGCACTTGATGCTAATGCCATGGTAGGGGACATAATTTTATTGCGTACCACTGCATTGTGATAGAAGCATACGTATATAAGGCTGATTTGTAAAATAGACATTACCCATATAAACAGTGACAACTCAGAAACTAATCACAAAATGCCTGCCTCTGTGAACTGTGCCTTTAAAAACAGGTTGCCATTGGCCACAAAGAATATCAATTGTCACGTAGGATGTGAACATGAATAAGATAGTACCTGACTCCAAGGATCTCTTCGATCCAGTGAGGAAAATTAGATAATTACATACAACTCGTGACATAGCCACTTTTTGAGATATCCCTTTTCTCCTTGAATCAAACGCATGTTCTTCAAACAATGCCATAAATTAACTCATTATGCGCCAACCCACTGGTTCTAAATCAACATTAACCCTTAACATTAATTCAAGCTCCCTCTTTCCAGTAAGAATTATACAAAATCGTTTTTGTTTATGGGCCTTTTAGTGAAAAGCTGCATGTTGGCTGCCTTTAGATGCAGAAATAATGCAAGAGAAGGAAAAGCAGAAATGAAAAAGGGTCTGTCCTCGAGTTCGGGATGAGGTGGGAGTGAATATCTTTCTTAAAAGGAGACAGAGAGCCCCGGATCCAAGATTTCTGACTGGTACTAAATGCTAACGGCCCTCATAATAGTCCCCGTAGTTAACTCCTATGTACCAGTATCCCTCTACCTCACTGGGGGATAAGATTATTGTTAAGAATACTGAAGTTCAAGTCATGGTACAAAGGAGCCAAATAATTTCTAAAATACCTAATATGGTGTTAATTTTAAAACATAAACAGATATATGAATAATACAGGCAACTTGAAATTATATTTTAAGAAGATGTAAGGACACAGTGAATACTCATAATTTTAGTTAAAAGAGCTGGATTTGAAAGGATGTTCAACATGCTTCCATGCTACTAAAGATCTCTATATGTGTATGCATGCGTTAAATTTATAGACAAAATAGCAGCAATTTTTTGCATGCTAGAACTAAAGACAATTTTTATTTACCTCTTTACACATTGTTGTATTTTATAAATACTCTACCTTGATAATGTACCATGTTTTTAAAATAAAAAAGTAGACACATATTTTAAAGCATATGCAACTTTATTCCAAATAAATTGGTAATGAAAATCATAAATTCAAAGACAATAAAGGTTAGTGAGGTTTTTCACTATCAGTATCGTGATGCCATTTTAAGACAATTGGAAAACTGAAAAAAAAGGGGGGGCTTAGAACATAAAAGTTTTTGTATGGTTGGGGTACAAATCAGTGGTTGGTAAGAGTGTTTAGCATTGGCCGATTCCCAGTTATTACGTAGTAACAGGCAAGTCCTAAGACTTAAACCTGAGATCGCTTATGAATTGGCAGCACTGAGCAGTCCAAGTAGGCCCCACCAGGTCTGATGTCTGCACTTCCAAAATCAAGAACTTGGGCTAAAGGATCTCTCGTGTCTGTTCCAGCCCTGAAATTCTAGGATTCAGCTAATTTGGGAGTGGTAGGCTCCACCAAATCAGAACCTTTCAAAGGCAGGTAATATGCACTGACTGCTTAATTTCAATTTCAAGTAAGAAATTTCAGCCAACTGCTGGGTAATCGTTGTTAAAATTATAAAGCATAAGAAGAGTTGCCTTTTGTGTACACCGCCAAATGGTCAGGCTTGTTTATCGGTTTAGCTTTTGCTTGTCTACACAGATTTTCAGCATCAAGATAAAATCCTCATGAGTCCTAAGCAATGACCTACATCGTGAAGCAAAGTTGAATAAGCCCTACCCCCTTCAAATAAAAGGGAGGGGGGCTGAAAAGAGTTTAATGTTTGATCTACGCAGATATGTCTCTAGAAAGGTTGATAAAAATTATTCTTATTATAGAACTCTAAATAAAAATCACAGGTGCCCTGGTCAATGAAATGAAGTATAGGAAGGTGTGCGTAGTTTGAAAAGATTCACTATGAAAGATTACTGAACTGAGTGGGACCAATCAGCACGATGTAATGCCCGGGTACCTCTATAGGGAAAGCAGGGACAGATGGCATTACTGCCCATCAACCTGATCCTTCTGGCCAGAAAGAGCCGCGTGGTACCGTTTAGCACATCTCCACGTCCACCCACGTGTGCATTTTCACTGTGTTAAGGAATAAGCCACAAGGTGTCACAGTGGATCAACGGGAAGGACTGTTACCAGTCCACACACGCAGATGGTGCTTCAGGCTTCCGGCCCGTGCCGACCCAGCTTTCTTGGAGAAGTCCACACTGGGCCACATGTTGAAAAGTGCTCCTCTTTGGAAGAAATGGCCATTCAGGGCCAGAGGGTGTGTGGTCTCCCCAGCCCTCTCCTGGGGCCCCCATTTAGACAGCCTTGCAAAGGTGCTGGTGAAGGAGGGTATTTCAATGTTCTGTTATTACCAATGAGTTTTTATATGGAGCAAATCCCAATTGCACCTTTTTCCCAATAGAATGAAGTGCGCCTGGTCCTGTGTATTAGCCAATAGAACCATAGGTGTGTCTAAGAAACAACCTGGACTTTGCCGGAGATCATGGCCACTCTGCTGAGCTGTCACTCTCCCACAACAAGGTTTGTGGTTACTATGTCATCACTGCTGTTTAACAGTGCAAAGCCCTACGGTATTATCATACGTGAGAACACCAAACCCACACGTCCTAGAACATGTTATTGCAAGCTTCGCTCATTAAATTAAAACAGGCTAGTGCAGGCACGTAAAAAGTATTTTTAAAGATACTTTTTAGGAAATGAAGCAAAGTTTTGCGCTACTTATACTACTTAATTTGCTGATAGAAAGGAGAATCAGGGCATCATCATAATCATCATAGTGCCCATTTATTTAGCACCTACTATATACTAGGTATTTTACATGCATTAGCCCTTTACTTCACAATGTAAAATTCAGGCTAAGAAGACTAAGGCTCAGAAAAGTCAAGAAACTTCCCCAAGATCATACAGCAAGTAGGAGTCAGAGCCAGGGTTTGGATTCAAATCTGTCTTAATGTAAGTCATACTGAAGTTCAGCCCTTTATATTCAAGGCAGGTCACTGTTTTCACTCCAGAGGTGCAGAGGGGAACACTGGTGGAAAAAATTATACATATTTCCTAACCAAGAGTTGCACACATACACAAACACAACCTGATAGGGATGAGTAGTTCTATCTCCCTACCACCCGACCCCATACACACACATGCAAGCCCACACCATACAGTTAGCAAACACAGTTATTATAGAACCACAGCATCATACACTGATATAAATTCCTATATTTTCTGTTGTGCAAATCACTTCAAATAAGCTAATGAATGTCCCTGAAAGCACTTTCCTAAAATGCAAAAGTGTTCCAGGAAATGTAAAGTATTATCATGATTCATATCATAATTCATGGCTATGGGCCCCCAAGTAGATCCAGAGAGAAAGAAGTAGTAGAAATATCAAATGAGAGAAAACCACTAGGATAAGTACAAATATTTTTAATCAGAAGTCAGGAGATTCCCAACAGATTAATACTACCCAGAGGGCAACATTCTCAGGTCAACACTCCCTTGGCAAGAGAAATTCTCCTTTCTCGGGGCTTCTTTTCCCTGCAGGTGGGTGTGTGTTCTGTCCATGAACACTCACGGGGCTATTAGACTCACAGATTCTTCTCCAACTGGAGCTGTAGGCAATTGTTGCTAAGACTCAGGGCGAATTCCAGCATCAGTCCGGACAGTTCTGAAACAACTTAGCTTCCTTTATTCGACAGATATATTTTGCATACCAGCCATGTGCTGTGGGGTATTGGGAGGGTAATGATAAGTAAGACACTAGGTCCCTGACCTCACAGGACTTACATTCTATCAAGGACAAGCAAACGCTTAGGAAATAAACAAGAAGCAAGAAAATATCAGCTTGCAATCATTCCTGTGAAGAGAATGAAGCAGGCATGTGATAGGAAGTGACTGAGGCTTAATTTTAACTGAGGTGACTGAGGAAGGCATCTCTGGGAACAGGACGTTTAAGTTGATGGGTAGAGGACCTCCTAAGTGCCAGGATGCTTCTCCTTCACTGTTCCTTCTTTTCTTTGAGTTATCTAATTGGTTACCTTCAAATAAAGCCAATACTGTGCCAAATTCTAATTCAAATGAGGTCTCCTACTACTTAGATAAGTTATTACATAGGACGCCATATGCCAGATGTTCCACCACTGAGCGCAAAGGCCCTGAGATGTGAACCAGCTTGGCAAGTTAATGGATCCAAAAGAAGTTCTTTGTGGCTCAAGTCTCTAGAACACGTGGTAGGAGGTGAGAGTGGACAATCTGAAGGGAACAGATCAGTAGAGCCTTAAAGCCAGAGGAAGGAGTTTAGAGCTCATTCTAGGTGTGAGGGGAAGCTGCAGAGTCACGCGGTCAGGTACACGCATTGAAGTGTCGCCTTGGCTGTGTGTCGGGAGCATATTACAAGGTGGAATGAGAGAGCAGGTGCACAGTTAGGAGGCCATCCCAATTTAGAAAAGAGAGGATAGGGACTTATAATGTCACCAGAAGAGAGTAGGTCCCTCTTCTTCAGAGAGGGCTGACAAATCTTTAATTCTAAGTTTCTATTTTTAACTGGAAGACTAAACTTTCAAATTAGGCTGGTTGAAAGCAGTCCCAACTGGAGGGCAGAGTATAGCTGTCAGGGCCTGCAAGCAAGAGTCAGCAGCAGGCAGACAATGTTGCCTCGCCAGGATGCTCCAGGAAAGAACACTGCATGGGTAGTTAGAAGACCCAGCCCCTGGGGACTCAAATGCCAGGATGTCCACATATGGACTCAGTCTTTACCCTCTGAGCCTCAGTTTCCGTGTCTGTTAAAGGAGACCCAGAATGCATGCATCTCAGGCTTTTGGGTGGATCAAATGAGGATATTATTCATCTTATCTCCAACAACTGGCAGGCATTTACTGCAAACACAATGGCCTCACAGGTAGCTGAAGTGGGCTGCAAGGGTAGGAAGGAAACATCACCTCCCACAAAGGGCTTCTGCAGAGAGACAGGATGTGGGAAAACTGACAGCCTTCTCACTGGGATAGTGAGAAGCCAAAACACGTTGGGAGTTCTTTCACCTCTACGTCTTTATTGTCTCTAAGATTCCTAATTGAATCCCTGCAAAGGAAGCCAGTACTATGGCAAATTAGAATTCTAATTTAACTAGCTAACACTTACATTGGTTATTATTGCAGAGGGGGTGACACCACCAAAAAGGGGATAGCTTTTATACTCATCCCACTACTATTTAAAACAATCAGAACACCATGTTTCACAAAGCATGGCTAGCAAGAATCAAGCACCGGATAGAAGTCTAAATGCGTTTTAAGTAAAAATAAATAAATAAATAAAACTTCTATATGAGTTTGCATGAGATTCTACAATTCCAACGAGTCTTCAAATAAAGTGAGCCTATTAAGTATTCTTCAATAAGGAGTGTGATTTGGTTTGTCGTGTTTGTTTGTTTGTCTGTTTGTTTTCAGTAACCAAAGTATATTTTCCATCCCTGGCTCTATCCCTTGGAATTTCACATGGTCCCTTTTGAAATTAAGTCAGGCAGTTAAGATACAACTAGTAGAACCAAGTTAAGCAGATGGGGTCAACTTCCAAGTCACCTCTAAGGTCAACTTGCCCTAAGAAAAAATGAATGTATTCACAGTAAAAAATTCTACAGGTGAAACTAGAGTCCTGGCTGGTATTTCTTATTTCAAGAGAGGTACTATGACAGAATAGTTAAGAGTACAGCCTCTGAAGCGAAACCACCACCTATTTGACCTTGGACAATTTACAGAAACTTAGTAGTAGCTATTATACGAGACGATCAAGAGGGTTACATGATCCGATGTACAAAAAGCACTGAGCACTTGCCAACAGATGGGGAAAACTCCAGAGATGCTAGTTATTCTATGAGTACCTTTCAGGAAGGTGTGTACCTTTCACTGCACGTGTACGCTCACAATACACTGTGTATTAATCTATCACAGCACCTCATGTGAGAGTTGGTTTGCACCATCTCCCTTCATTACCAAATTGTAAGCTTCTAGAGGGCAGAAAATGTCTTAATCATCTCTGTATTTCCAGACTCTGATATTGTCACTGCCTGAAGTATGAAAATCCTTGAAAGAATGACAGATTTTAAATATTGATAGTTGCCTATGTTCAAAGGCATGCTACCAGAATTTAAATTTAAAAAAAAAAAGAAAAAAGAGAAAAAATGTTTTGGTCAGAAAATGACAAAGGTGTTTGTAGTATGTGTATCAGTTGAACATTTTTAAAATGCTGTATTTTATGAAACTTCAAAAAGAGATTGTTTTTCCACATCAATTATATTTTGAGGCCCACCAACCAAATCCAAATAAGTAACTTTATGAATCTTATTCCTGACAATTTATAAAGTTGGATGTGTGAGACCGTTTTTTGTTTTGTTTGCTTGTTCAGAAAGGGGGTTGCTCTGTGTTTCTCATGAAAAATGAGTTAATGTGGACAATTGTAATAAAAGGAGATTTATGGTCTTGTTCTCCATACAATTTAAATTAATTTCTTTCTGAAACCCAAACAAAAAGCTAAATGCTTAAAAAATGCGCGATGTTTAAATCCTACATCATAATTTACACACCAAAAAGGGAGAAATTTAAATGTGCATTGATTTTAAGCTGATAAGAATCTGTGTTGAATGTGAGTTGAAAGATTTTTTTCCTTCTTCTTGGCCTCCTACGAATAGTTAGTTTGCAGCAATTTTTAATTAAAAACAGTTTCCATAGTAAGAAAATGGAAAAAAAACAACAAAAAAAGACTTCAGGAAAATAAAATCAGTACAAGCCTCCTGCACTTTGTTTTGTGAGGCCATATAGAAAGCCTGAAAAATAAGAGAGTTTGGAAGTTCTCATTTTTAAAACTGCACTTTTGGTTTCATTTAACATTTTCAAAATAGCTTTCCTTACCACCACCCCTCCCCTCCCCCCACCTCACCAACCTCCTTCAAAAAACTTGCAAAGTTCTGTTTTTAACACTGAAAATCATTCATTTACCTCAGACTAACAGCAACATTTTTCTTTCTAAATTTCTAGGGGGAAAAAAAAAAACTCCAAGTTATCACAAAGCATTTTCCTTTTTTTCACCTATCCAAAATAACTAATCTCATTTTAACTAGATTCCATCTGAACATCAATGATACTAAGCTATTCCATGAATAAACATGATGTTACAACGTGAAACCCTGTGACTAAAGTATATAAAAATGTAGCTGAAAGAAAAGAGGACTGAGGGTCCCCCTCCCCCCCACTCCCTCCCCAGGGAGTTTTAGATTTGAGCTGAGGAGGGGTGAGACCAGCAGATTTAAATTTCAAGATCTTCAAACATTTGTAACATTCATATTAAATCCTGTAAAACTAAAAACTGTAATTTCAAATAAAAATCATTGTGTGTACAGCTTCCGATTGCAATCGCAGTTTTCTCTTTTGGAAGGGGATGTGTAATATTGATAAAAGAAAATGAATCTCAAAACAGAAAAAATACATAATGGAACTCGCACATTTCTGGTGTTTATGGTATTTTTTTTTAATTAGCATGGTGCCAACATGAAAAGATATATATACTTAAAAACATCTTCATTTGAATAGAGACATTTTAGGTCATTTGAATGAGGAAATAAGGGCTAGGAAAGTTATCTACTCTAACAAAGATTTTTATAACTTTACTTGATAAACTTTGTTAAATTCTATAATAGTTCAACATTAATTAGCTAAATCCTTTCACTTAAATCGATGTTCACTATAATGTTTCTCATGTACTTTACCTATGTTTTCGTCTCGTAACACAGATCTCGGGAAATGAAAAAAATACATTGTTTTTGTTTTTAATGAAGCTTTTCACAGAACAAATTCTGAAGTCTTTAGAACATACTTTCATATCCTATCTGAC
Organism: Propithecus coquereli; assembly: GCF_000956105.1. NCBI lineage: Eukaryota > Metazoa > Chordata > Mammalia > Primates > Indriidae > Propithecus > Propithecus coquereli. The sequence continues at coordinate 14,748,022 of NW_012137191.1, forward strand.
TATATGTGTAATGTTAAACTATGTAACTGTACAGTTGTATTCTTCCAAGATACATTTGGCACAGAAAGACCATTCGAGTTCATGGATTTTGGAAGACATGGGGGAGATTTATGACAGCCTACAAACAGAAAAGGTAAAGCCTTTTCCACTGCCTGAGAATTACAGTGAACAACAGTGACACAAAGCTCAAAGAGTTTCTCTTAATTTCATTTTAAAAGGGGGGAGAAACACCCACACATTTCTTTATGAAATTCCATTGAGATTCTAATGTTGCAAAGAAATGTTATTTCCCAGAACAGCCAGCAGCATTTAAAACACATTTTTTGTTGTTGTTTGCTTTTCAATGCATTTATATTCCTTTAAAAAGAGATGCAGTCCTATAATGTCTTAGACACTTGCTTACCTTTGCCACAAAGATTAGGGCTCTAAATGACCTCATGAAAAAATAAATGTGGGGGATGTGGGACTTTAAAGGGAGTGGGAAGCAGATGCCTCAGGCAGCTTCAGCTCAACAGGAGGTACCAGGCCCCAAAGGCATCAGAATTGTGTTTCTTAGGGAAGGTGCTAATTTTAATGCATTGGCTCTCAAACTCTCTCTGTGCTTTTATCTACTGATTCATTGATTGCTAGTCAACAAATGTTTACTGAGTACCTACTTTGTGCAGGAACTACTTGATCTAAGTGCTAGCTTTAAACAAGACTGATTGACAGGAGCTGAGCCTTCAAATTTTCTTCACTATTACACGATTATTTCAGTACCATTTGTGATTTTGAACTAAATACCATGAGCAAAGAAATAATGTCTGCGCTCTTAACTCTATTTCATAATACCTTCTCTTACTAAAGAAAACCAATCTGAATTTTCCACTGCCAGTAATTTGTAGATGAGGAACCAAGACCCATGCCAACTAGTTAGTAAGAGTTAGAAATAGGATTAACTCCCAATCCAGTGCTCTTTAAACTAAAACTATCCAGCTTCTGAAGGACTTTGATTTCATTTCATTGGGAGAAATGCATTAACCCCCATGAGAGAATGCCCTGGGGTCAGCCACGGAAGGCGAGTAGGTAAACATCATGGTTCTTTACTAATTTCTTTCCATTAAAAAAAAAAAAAAAAAAAAAAGAGGTTTCTAGGAGATTTCTGCAAACTTGAGGTTTAAATTGTAGTAATTTCTTCATCACAAACTGATTTGCAAAAATTTCTTTCTAGCCAAGTCTATGTTCCAAAAGGAATGGAGACTTGAGAGTATTACCCAAGGGTGTGTTTGTGTGTGTGTGTGTGTATGATATTTGGAGTTAATAAAATAATACTACATACTATAAGAGTAGGAGCCAAAAGAGAGAGAGGAGAAAGAGATGAGTCGCTCTGGCCCAAAATGGTTGTATGCATTGGTTAAATTCTAAAAGTAATCACTCAACAAACTATTTGATTTCATGTGTGAATAAACTGATAACTCTTGCTGGGTATCACTGCACTTTATTCCAGCCAATTCCTTTCCAGGGCTCAGAACAGCTTTATCAGAAATGGCAATCATTGATGAAAGGCATAGTGTAACTTTTCATGAAAAGTTAGTTTTTACTAAGGACACTTCATGATCAAAATTTAATATTTACTGTTAACATTTAAATATCTTAGGAACAATTATTTGATTCTCTCTTTTCTTTATATGAAATGAAAACAAATTTATGGTATTGGGTTCATGACACCATTTATTGCTTGGCAAAGAAAAACGAAGTGTCGGGGCAATTATTTGGATAATTATAAAAATGATGGAATTGGGGGGTGGAAGGTACAGGGGTTGGCTCTAGAATACACCAGAAAATAGTCATAGCACTTTAATGTCACAGGCAGAGAGGTTTAAGAAAATCTTTGAGATTTATCATAGTAAGCTTTCCTCTCCTGGTTCTTAAGCTATGAAGTAGGTTTTTTTTTTTTTTTTCCTACTCTGAGCTAAATCTTTAAAAGTAATACCCCATGATCCAAAAGTTAGGAGTTCCTGAGTTTAGCTTCAACAAAAAATAACACGCCATTTTCAAAAACCATACTAGTAATAGGGTTCTTTTCAAATGTCTTGTCTCAAATGTAAAACAAGTAAGGGACTAGATTGCACTGCAGGATTTTTATGAGGCCAGGGAAATCTTGCAGACAAGTCTCCTAGCTCAGAACTGGCCAAGAGTTGAGGTCCACAAGGGCACACAGATACCAGAGAAAGCTGCAAGAGGATGGGAGAAAAATCTCTTTCTGAAACTCCTCAAAAAGTTTCTAAAATGTAAGGTGGACACAGGTTATCTTTAGATCTTGTTGCTTTTCAAGAATTGAGCCATAATGGCCCCTGATCTCTTTTTAAAAATTAATCATACTCTAAAGAGACTTTTTTCCCCCAAATTTGTATTGCAATTATTGTGTACCTGAACTATAAGACATTTTCTATCCTCCTAATTCTGAAAACAGGCTATGTCAACCAACAGTTTTTGCAGGAATTTAAGATTCCAACACACAGTTGCAAAGATCTGAAGGAAATATACAAACTGTAACACACACACACAAAACAACACACATAAACATCACTTACTGCCAATAGCTCACCACCCTAAGCAAAACAGAGTTTGCACTTCTATGGAAGCTACTGGCTTCTAGAGAGAGCAACAGTACCAGCAATTATATTTAATATCTATGGTGTATTGACATATAAAGAAAATAGGGAAGATAAAGACAGCCCAGGTTTAAAAAAAAACATAAGTCCTTGTCCAGCAGTTAGCCAATAAGAAAGCAGGTCACATCTTGTTAGCTGCATTAAATACATTAAACATCATGAATTCTCTATGGCTCCGTTGACAATTTAAGCAAATGTGTTTTATTTTATAATACAAACTTAATTGAGTCTCTTTCCAGAGTTAGAAGTCAATCTTCAATCTAAAATTCCACCAAAGCTATTCCCTAAAAGCTCTTTGGCATAAATCCTCTGGGTATTTCTTCTCTGCAGAGAAGACCAAATTCCTAGCAATTTCTACTTCCTAAAGTGACTTTGGTGCACCTATAACAAACTCCTTTTCAGAACACTTCGGCACAAAGCCCCAACTTACAGACAGATGGACAATCCAGCAGTCAGAGAAAAACTCAACTAACATTAAATATTTAAATTGCAGGAGGCGAGCCTGGAGTTTTGCATTTAGAAAGTTCTGAAAGTCCTGTTCTCTCTGCTCCCAGAGTTGCTCCATGTCTGCCTAGGAGGCTGAGTCTCCCTCTTTCAGGCACCAGGTCCCAAATACGCAAAATTAGAGGTGACTTGCCCACTGAGCCTGCTCCTGTCCTAAGGTAGAGTGCTTAGGAGGTACTGCCACCCGCGACAGGAGAAAGTCAAGAATCCCCCTGCCCCAAGCAACTGGTTTCTGAATTTAACACAGAAATATACAAACGAGTGTCCCTCCAGGGCTAGTTCTGAAAAGTAGGCAGGGTTACTCTTCTGCCCCCTTTACCTCGATGTTGGTGACTTTGAAAAGCAAATGCAGGTCAAAGCAGACTTCCTCTGGGATTTGTAAAAAGAAAAAAAAAATGCTGTATGCAAATGATCACAAAACCCCTTGGAATTATATCTCAAGAAATACCAACGGGACTGACTCAGCCTGCAAACATCAGAGTTCTGAGAAAGCAACATTTCTGGAGACCCAGCATGTGAATCAAGCGCTGGGGTTGTCTCTTTCAAGATTCCGGCAGAAACTGTCCCCTGCTCCAAGAGTTGCTGTGCCTGGAAATCCACTGTTCAAACTAGTGGATTCATGCTGGCGCTCATTCCCACATACGTGGTAGTATCTAGTGGGACACTTCCCATAGAATTCAGCCAGAAACCTCAGGAAAAGCCCATGCACAGTTTAAAAAAAATACACAAACATATACCCAGGGTTGAAGTACTTACCTCTGTGCGAGACTGCAGTCTCTTGTTCATCTCATAGATTCGGTACTCTGGCTGTACCATGTAGGGTGTATGTCTCCTATAAAATGGGCCGAAAGGAGAAGAATAGAAGGGGTCATGTGGTGTGCTGGACATCTTGCCTGCTTGTCGAAAATCAAGCTAAACAGAGTATCAGTAACGTCCATGCAGAGCACATGGGCTGTGTTCTCCACAGTACAAAGTAGACGCACGCACACACGCTCACACACACACAGAGGCAGGCAGGCAGGCTGAACACACTGGCTGGGAACTGCTGTCGGAGCCCTCTATAGCAGGAGAGGAGAGGGAAAGCGCGAGGAGGGAGGGAGAAAGGGAGGGAGGGAGGGAGAGAGCGCGAGAGAGAAGGGAGAGGGAGAGAGCAGGAGCTCCAGAGAGGGAGGGAGGGAGGTTGGTAGGGAGGAAAGGAGGGAGAGCAGAGAGAGAGAGAGAGAGAGAAGCTGGATAGCTTTAGGCACCACTGCTTGTTTTTAAAGAAGCAGTTTGTGGAGAGGTCATTTCCTGTCCACACTGTAGACTAGTTCAAAAATATAATTCTCCGCACAGTCTGACAAGAGGTCTAAGGGTTGGTTTTAATTTTTTTCCTCCAGCCAGGACCCTTTACAACCTGATTGCTAAGCTTGTTAGCATAGAGGTGGTTTAACCGCTGCCTGAGCACTCACCCCTGACAGCCACACTGTTGTAATGTATCAGAAATGTGATTACTACAAAATAAAGCAACACGGGCACCATGGTCCCCTGAATTTGGGCTGGTGATTCACTCACATGCCAAGATTTATCTTGGCACTGATCTCCCCATATAGTTTTGCTTTACTTGCTGTTGTTCCAAGAGCTTATTCTATTCTTTTGCATTCTGCCCCCTCCACACCCCAGCCCTCCCCAATCACCTCTCTTCCCAGCCCCCTCCTTGGAGGTTACCTGAGCATTTTAAGGTAAAAACAATCATTCTGAATGTAGAATGTCTAAAATATACTTGTAGGGCAATGGTCTTTTCTTCCTAGGAGGGAAAAAAGAAATCCAAAAACAGACCTCCCAATAAGATAGGAAAAGCAAAGGAGAAAAATCCTACCAAAATGACCATGGAAAATTCAGTTGAGTAGGAAATTGCTGAGATAATTGAATGAACCATCCCCAATAACATGTCCAACTCTGATGGAGACAAAGTCTTTATTTTCCAAGATTGGTCACATGTATAAATCTTTTCCCAACTGCGGTATGTGATAACTGGAAGAAAACACAACAGCCCATGGAAGGGGGAAGAATCTCTACAGAGAATTAAGGGATCTAAAAGATGATCAAATTCTGCTGGAACCAATGATAACCGGACATATGACACTTAAACAAAGCCTATCCACAGAAAATTTAAATGTATTGAGCTAACACCTAGCTAGGACAGTGGTATTAAAGAAATAAAGCAAAAGACCACCAAAAAGCATGATGAATGCAAGACCTGAATGCAAATGCATGCAAATGAGACATTTCCTCTTTTTAATAAGCAGATTAATTAACTTTCTGCCCCAGTCATGGCTTGGGTATCACCAAGTCACTAGCCAACAGGGGATAAGGTATTGTCTGCAATTTATACTCTTAAAAATACTCAGGCACCAGAATGTCCCCAAATTGCTGTCTTGATCAGTCCTTTTCCACAATTGCATGAAATGTTTGCAGAGTCCACTCCACACTTCCAGCAGCGCAGCCCAACACAGTAAAGTCGCTTGCCAGGATGAGATTAGGCTAGGTATTACACTGAGGCTGCTTGGAACTTGTGCTAGGAGACCCCAAGGCAGGCTAGCATGCTTGGTTTCAGGTTTCATTACAAATCCAAAAGCTGGACCAAATTTGCTGCAAGGTTTGTCAAAACACACAACCTTCTAAAGACAGGATTTCAAACAGTTTTGGCGTGATTTATGTTTTGGTGTGGCGGCCACTGCAAAACCTAGTGGTTTCTTATGTTTAAATTCCCAAACTAAAGACGTTCCAAGAGTTTGGAGACTGCCTGAGTTTGTGTTAACGTGGCCATTGCAGAGCAAGAATCAAAGTAACACCTAGGCAGACACGTGCAGCCCAATAGTAATCAAAACTGGAACAGCTCAAAAGTCCATTTAGGGAAAGAATCCCTTTCTGAGTAAAGGTACGTTTTGCTCTCACTAGTTCTTGGGGACCATTCTGAGTTATGACGGGAAATATGTCTTGCTGTTAATATCTAAAGACTCCAAATTCAGAACTATCTGAAATTTGACAATGCTTCATCCATATCATGGTGCTCATCCTTGCTACTTCAAGAGTCTACAAACTGGTCTCCCTTCTCACAGATTCACAGTTCTCTTCTTTTTTTTTATGTTTTCATTTTGTTTTTAATTGACATTAATAATTGTACATACTTTTGGGTGTGTCCTTATTCTAATAAGAATGTTGATTGTAGATAAGGGAAACTGATGTTTCATGTTTTTATCTTTGCTGTTTCCCTGCTGCCAGTGGGAAAATGTCCAAGTTCCTTAGGGACACAGCACACAGGACTAAGACTTGCACTTGCTCTTTCTTTCTCACTTTCTGCAACACACACACACACACACACACACACACACACTCATTTATTTATTCATTTGTTTATTCATTTGTTCATTCATTCATTTGCAATACTGGATCCTGCTGAAGTTAAGATCTTTTTTCACACATGACCACATCTGTACTTTCATTTCTCATTTGCCTGCAAACTCCTATGCATCCTTCTAGCCAACTAAATTGTCTCCTCCCCCATAAACTTTTTCACTTACACATTCATTAGTTTATTAAATTAGCAGGTATTCCATTCACAGTGGGTAAGACACAGGCTGTAGCAAGCACCACCACCCCTTACCTGCTGTGTGAACTTCAGCAAAGGACTCAACCTCTTTGCACATCAGTCACCTCATTCGTACAATGGGGACGATGATAGTAACTACACCATAAGATTGTTGCAAAGGATTAGCTAATACATCTGAATGTGTTAAAACCCATCGCTCAAACAATGTTATCATTATTAGGTACCTGACATCTGCTTAGGTGCTAAGGGACTTTGGGGAGACCATGGTGACATAGCAGATGGGCCACCTGCCATCCTGCCCTTTGCAACCTAGTGAGGATAAAGGGGAGATGGTGTTGGAGAACTAGTAAGCATCTAAGGACATCAGTTCAAATTATAGTATATGCTTTGATGGAAATAAAAGGAAGAGATAGAAAATCATTTCCCCCTTTGGGTCAGCAGTGTGCCTTCTATATTCTTCTATTAGAGGACTTGTGCATAAAAGCAACACTGACTGTCACTTGTTCAGTACTTCTTATGTGCCAGACACTGTGCTGAGCAGTCTACACAGTTAATCTTACTTAATCTCATAGGAAATCTATGGGATTGATTTGATTACTATCTCCATTTCACCGATATGGAAACTGAGGCTTCAAGAAGCTAAGAAAGTTTTTCAAGGCTATGCAACCAGTAAGTGACAGAGATGAAATTCACACCCAATTTGCCTGACTGTCCAGGTCTTAGACATTTTGCCACTCAGAGGCTAGGTTCATCCTCATCTTGAGGACATTTCTGGTTTGTTTTGTTTTAAAGCAGGGTTTGTTTTGTTTTAAAGCAGGGTTTGTTTTGTTTCAAAGCAGATCAAAGGACGAAAATGTCTTTATTTGTACAAATTTATAGGGTACATGTGCAATTTTGATACATGCTTAGATTGTGTCTTGGTCAAGCTTTAGGGTATCCATCACCCAAAAGTACGTTGAACCCATTAACTAATTCTTATCATACACTACCCCCCATCTCTGTTTTGCCCCCTGTGGCCAGGGTGTTGCCAACCTCACAGTAGACACTCAAGTAGACTTGATTAAAGGGAAGAAGAGGCAAGAGGATGAAGTAGCTCCCATCACCTGGGTTTTATTTTTCGTCTTGATTAATTTCAGTCCTCTATGTCCCCCTCCTTTCCTGCAACCCCTCCCCCTGAAGCCTTCCCAAGCCACTCCCATGTTTCTTATTGTCCCAAATCTCCCACCACACACTCCCAAAGCCACACCAGTGGGTGTTTCATCCTTTGCACCAGCAGGCTACCGGGTTGGTTTTGTCACTTGCTTGTCTATCTTCTCTCCTCCTTCGTGATGGACCAGCTATGACTCCTCTTCTTGTGGCTGAGCCTGAGAAAGGAAGGAAACGAAGTGCTTATTTCAAGATTGTAAATCAACTTCTTCAGAAAACCACAGGGAAATTCAAGTAAGCAACATTTACATACAAACAAGTCTATCCCCAAACACAACAGTTCTATTACCCTCAAAGATTAAGCCATGCTCATTCAGCTATTATTTTGCGTGTGGAGTACTGAATAAGTTCCCAAAGTCTTCACATAGATGTTGAAGGTGCTCTAAAAGCTGGCCTGATCTTTACACTTGGAACCTCATCTAGCCACGTTCCCCTCAAGTTTAACCTGCGGAATGATTATTGTTCCTCTAATGTGAATACTTGTCCACAGTTTAAAATGTGAAGGATTTCACATGCAATCCAGATTTTCACCTTCTCTTGGAAAATCGTAAGCTCTGGCCCCCCTTGACCCCATCCCTATCTGCATGGCAATGTGTAGTTGGACCTGACACTCAGCGCTCATAGATCCATCATGGTCTTCCTCACTCCGTGGCCTTTACTACCCAGTGCTCCTAACTTGCATTTACCTTCCTAGTCCCCCTAGGTATTTGAGTCATTGTCCTTTTCCCTAATCTACCCAATTGTTTCCTTTCCAAATCCTTCAACTAAGCTCTGTTTGCTTCAGAAAGTTAGTTTTCTGGCCAGGCGCGGTGGCTCACGCCTGTAATCTTAGTACTCTGGGAGGCCGAGGCGGGCAGATTGTTTGAGCTCAGGAGTTCAAGACCAGCCTGAGCAAGAGCGAGATCCCGTCTCTACTAAAAATAGAAAGAAATTAGCTGGACAACTAAAAATATATATATATAAAAATTAGCTGGGCATGGTGGCACATGCCTGCAGTCCCAGCTACTCGGGAGGCTGAGGCAGGAGGATCGCTTGAGCCCAGGAGTTTGAGGTTGCTGTGAGCTAGGCTGACGCCACGGCACTCTAGCCCGGGCAACAGAGCAAGACTCTGTCTCAAAAAAAAAAAAAAAGTTAGTTTTCTTACCATTCTTCAGTTCCCTCCTCTGCCCTTCTTTACATATTTCTGTGCCCTACACTTTTTCTGCCTTTTATTAGTTAGATAAGCATTTAACTAATAGGTATAGGCAAGGCACAGCTGAGACGTGGTGAGGGATAAAGACAAACAAAGACATAGACATGACAAAGACAAAGAGGAGATGGTCTCTGCCTTCAAGTGACTCATAGACATGCAAAAGTATGCTTCATTCATTCAACAGTGTATATTGAACACCTACTAAGCATGACGCCGGATGCTAGCAATATCACCCAGGAACAAGACCAAAAGAAACACAGAACTAATCCCCAACTTCAGGGTCTGTACAGTAGAGAGGAAATCTAGGATAATCTTTTAAAGAATAAACTCTGGAGCCTCATTGACTTGGCTTAAATTTTGACTCCTGAATTCACCCGTATGACCTCAGGCACTTAACCTCTCTGTGCCTCAGTTTTCTCATCAGCAAAATGGGGCTAACTGCAATCCTATGATTTTTATCAGGACTGCATATGTTAATACATGTAAATAGATTAGAACAATGCTTGGCATTTACTAAATGCTCAGAATTATTACTGTTATCATTAGAAGAGGCAATAGGAATTAACTAATCTCAGAGGTAAATGTAAAGCATAGAGGACAGGATAAAAAATAGGCATTAGCACTAGGGATGGGGCAGAAAAAAAATCTAAGGCATAATGTGGTAGACATCTTCAAATTTATACATGAAATGCTAATTTACAAAGAGCTTTAAAGGCAGGAAGGATTCATTCAAACTAGTTAAATCAAGGAAGGCTTCACAGAGGAGTTGGCATTTGTGTTCATCCTCAAATATCAGTTACACAGACAAAAATACAAGTTTGAGAAAGGCCATACCAAGCAGAGGGGACACCCTGAAAATGAAAATATTTGAAGTCAAGCAAAGTCAAGAAACTCTGTGAAAGTAGAGACAGAAAAAAGATGTTGAGGAGAGGCAAGATGGTGGACGAGAAACAGCTCTAGCCAGAGCATCTCTGCAAGAGGAAAAGATTTTAGATGAAAGGGAAAAACAAAACAAACAGGCAGACAAACATAGATCGGATGAGGGTGAGAAGGAAGTGTGCCTGAACCTATGGGAGACGTCACAGGAAGAGGTTGCGAAGGAGAACTGGAAGGAGAAAGGTATCAGCAGGGTCTAAACCCTGAGAGGCTTGGAGACTAGAGACAAGGGTAGGTGGAGCAGTTAAATTTCTCCGCCCTTGCATCTTAGACTGCTGGTGGGCTCCTGAGCTACTGGAGAGACCTGCCAACACCACCCCAGAGACAGCTGTCACCAGTGAGTGGTGAGCCTCTTGCAGACAGGGCACCAGGCTCCCAGCTCCCTTGGGATACCTCCAGCCCCCACGTGCCCAAACCCATCAGCAGGAGCCATATTGCCTCATTCTCCCCTACCTTCAGCTGCTGAGAGAGACAAATTAGCCACCACCCAGAGGCATCCACAGGGAATGGAACTTTTCCTTTTAGGGCCCTGCAGTGGACTGAGGGGTACTCAGACTGTGAGCTCCCTACCCACCACCCCACCCAGGTGCTGCTTGCCTGGTGACTCCAGCAGAGCGGAGTGAATTCTGAGGTGGAGAGACATTGATCCAGCTTGGGCACCCCACAGGTGACTTGAGATGAACATTATTCTCCCTGGCAGGGTCAGCAATTGATCTCTGGGGTCCAGGGGACAGGTCTGCAGGCCAAATCCTGTGTACTCAGGTCTCCATCGCACTGCCCTGGGGCACAGAAGGAATATTTGTGAATTAGTCTACTGAGGCGTGTGTGCCTTCAGGGGCAGAACAGAGTGGGTCCTAGCTGCAGCGAGCTCGAGGGGCAACCCTCCTCCCATGGGAAGGTCGTGCTCCCAGCTCACGCCTTGATAGTGGGCAGGGAACCTTTCGGCTTGCATCACAGTCAGGGCAACTCTGCTGGCTTGATGTCCCACTGGCAGAGGCCCAGGAAAAACCACAGAATAGGGAAGGATGGAAAGGAGCAAGGCCTACTCTGACTGCCAGACTGTGAATCTCCAATGGCTCCATCTCCAAATGCAGACTTTTTGGCTGAGTGGGGCCATTTCAGCCCCACCCTGGCAGCTTTGCCCAGAAGCAGAGAACAGACCTTTGACCCCTGCTAAAAGCATTTGTGGAGCTTGAGAGCAGGCTCACCCAACCCAGCCCCACCCAGCCTCACTACCCGATCTGCTCCTGAGGAGGTAGAGAATAAGAGCACACCTGAAAGTCCCAGGGACCCACCCACCACCTGAGGCACTAGAGTGCCTCTCCAGAGGAACTAGAGGTGGTTACTGGACCCAAAAACAACACTGCAGCTTGCTCCTCCCAGAAAGCACCACCTACTGACAGGGAGGTCAATTTTCAGGCCCTTTAACTGCATTTACTGACTCATCACACAAGGTGTGGTTGAATCTCATGCACAAGCACCACCTACTGGCTCAGAGACTAAACTGGGGGTGTCATTATCTAAATGAAAATCTAAAGGTAAGAAGCAATAGCTGCTCCAGATGGGATGTAATCAGTGAAAGAACTCTGGAAGTATAAAGAACCAAACTAAAAGGACATCCCCAAAGGGGAACACCAGCTCTCTAGCAATGGATATCAACCAAATTCAGAACACTAAAATGACAGAAGAAGAAATTCAAACATGGATTGTAAGAAAACTCAATGATATGCAAGAGAAAATGGTTTCCCAACATAAAGAAACCGCAAAAAAAAATCCAGGACTTGGAAGAAAAATTCACTAATGAAATTGAAATCTTAAAGAAAAATCAAACAGAACTTCTGTAAATGAAGAATTTATTCAAGGAATTACAAAACACAGTGGAAAGCCTCGGAATAGGCTGGATCTCTAGATAGAATAGAAAGAATCTCAGGGATTGAAGATAATAACTTTTAATTAAACAAGTCAGTCACAGAGATAAAGCAGA
>NW_012137191.1:14760139-14760674 GCF_000956105.1 Propithecus coquereli
TGAAGGTGCTCTAAAAGCTGGCCTGATCTTTACACTTGGAACCTCATCTAGCCACGTTCCCCTCAAGTTTAACCTGCGGAATGATTATTGTTCCTCTAATGTGAATACTTGTCCACAGTTTAAAATGTGAAGGATTTCACATGCAATCCAGATTTTCACCTTCTCTTGGAAAATCGTAAGCTCTGTCCCCCCTTGACCCCATCCCTATCTGCATGGCAATGTGTAGTTGGACCTGACACTCAGCGCTCATAGATCCATCATGGTCTTCCTCACTCCGTGGCCTTTACTACCCAGTGCTCCTAACTTGCATTTACCTTCCTAGTCCCCCTAGGTATTTGAGTCATTGTCCTTTTCCTTAATCTACCCAATTGTTTCCTTTCCAATTCCTTCAACTAAGCTCTGTTTGCTTCAGAAAGTTAGTTTTCTGGCCAGGCGCGGTGGCTCACGCCTGTAATCTTAGTACTCTGGGAGGCCGAGGCAGGCAGATTGTTTGAGCTCAGGAGTTCGAGATCAGCCTGAGCAAGAGCGAGATCCC
>NW_012137191.1:14760724-14761929 GCF_000956105.1 Propithecus coquereli
GACCATTTGATCCAGCAACGCCATTACTGGACATCTACCCAAAGGAACAAAAGACATTCTATAAAAAAGGCATCTGCATCAGAATGGTTATAGGAGCACAATTCACAATTGCAATTGTGATGTGGAAAGAACCCAAGTGCCCATCAATACATGAATGGATTAATAAAATGTGGTATATGTATGCCATGGAGTTCTACTCAGCCACAAAAAACAATTGGTGATCTAGCACCTCTTGTATTATCCTGGATAGAGCTGGAGCCCATTCTACTAAGTAAAGTATCGCAAGAATGGAAAAACACGCACTACATGTACTCACCATCAAATTTGTATTAACTGATCAACACTTATGTGCATGTATATTAGTAACATTCATCGGGTGTCATTCAGATGGGAGCGGGGAGTAGGGAATGGATATATTCACACCTAATGGGTGCAGTGCAAAATGTCTGGGGGATGGACATGCTTGAAGCTCTGACTCAGGTGGAACAAAGACAATATATGTAACCTAAACATTTGTACCTCCATAAGATGCTGAAACTAAAAAAAAAAGAAAAAAGAAAGAAAAAGAAAAAAAAATGTTATCTATGGTCATACCACTCTCAACATGCTGGATTTTGTCTGAACTCAGAAGCAAAGCAACATTAGGCCTGGTTAGTGCTTGGATGGGAGAAAAAAGATGTCAAAGCCAATTTTAGAAGGACTTAAGTGTCCTTTTAAGGAATTTGCAGTTTATGGTACAGGCACTGGGGAGCCAGGAAATGATAAGTTAAGTACTTTGTCCAAGCAAAATGACTTGCAAATACAAAAAGAATGGATTAGATTCAAACAAATCCAAGAACTGAACCAGGCTTTGGGAAGTTGATTTCAGTCAACAAAGTCCCTAGCATACATCTGTTCAGAGAACTCTCTTGTACCATATGAAACAGAAGACCCAAAACAGAGCTTGAAAAAGCTTTCCCATTGCTTTTGGCCATTACGTAAAATTAAACTGTTATGACTTTGTGGAATTCTTTCTTTTATTTTTTTTCTTTAGAGATGTGTTCTCAGTCTACCACTCAAGCTGGAGTGCAATGTCATGATCATAGGTCACTGCAGCCTTGAACTTCTGGGCTCAAGTGATCCTCCTGCTTTAGCCTCCCAAGTAGCCAGTACTCCAAGTGCATACCACCACGCCTGGCTACTATTTTTTTTTTTTGGAAATGGGT
>NW_012137191.1:14761979-14762798 GCF_000956105.1 Propithecus coquereli
AAATCTACATATCCAGGTACAAAAAGCTCAAAGGACTCCTGGGAGATTCATTGCAAATAGGAAGACACCACAGCACACAGTCACTAGACTAGCCAAAATAAACATGAAAGAGGCCCTCCTACAAGCTGTAAGGTGAAAGAGGCAGATAACCTGCAAAGGAAAACCTATCAGACTAACTGTAGACTTCTCAACTAAGATGTTACAAGCCAGAAGAGATGGGGGCCCCATTCTCACTCTTCTCAAACAGAATAATGCCCAGCCTAGAATCTTGTATCCTGCAAAACTAAGATTTTTATAATGGAGGAGAAATAAAGACCCTCCAAGACAAGCAAAGACTGAAAGAATTCATCAGGACAAGACCTGCTGTCTAGGAAGTATTCAGAATAGCATTACACACAGATCAGCACAATAAACACTCATCAGTATAAAATCATCTAAAAGCTAAAGGTCAAATTCTAGATACCACAATGACTCAAGAAAGAAAACAAAGCAAGAAAGTTCAATTCAACAGGATGAACAGAAATCTGCCTGACTTATCAATTCTTTCAATAAATGTGAATGGCTTGAACTGTCCATGAAAGAGACATAGGCTGGCAGAATGGATAAATATACACAAGCCAAATATCTGCTGTCTTCAGGAAATACAGCTAACACACAAGGATGCATTCAGACTCAAGGAGAAGGGAAGAAAACAATATTCTATACAAATGGAAGCCAAAAGAAAGATGGCATAGAAGTTCTGATTTAAGATAACTGAATCTTCAAATCAACAAAAGTAATCAAAGACAAAGATAGTCACTATATAATAGTGAAGGGTAC
>NW_012137191.1:14766147-14767147 GCF_000956105.1 Propithecus coquereli
CTTGAACTGTCCATGAAAGAGACATAGGCTGGCAGAATGGATAAATATACACAAGCCAAATATCTGCTGTCTTCAGGAAATACAGCTAACACACAAGGATGCATTCAGACTCAAGGAGAAGGGAAGAAAACAATATTCTATACAAATGGAAGCCAAAAGAAAGATGGCATAGAAGTTCTGATTTAAGATAACTGAATCTTCAAATCAACAAAAGTAATCAAAGACAAAGATAGTCACTATATAATAGTGAAGGGTACAATTCAAGAAGAAAAAATAACAATTCTAAATATGTATGCATCTAACTCAGGTGTACCCAGTTTCATAATGCAAATACTACTTGATCTAAACAAAATGATAAATAGCAACACTGTAATAGCTGGGGATTTTAATACCCCTCTGACAGAACAGGACACATCCTCCACACAGAAAATAAACAAAGAAACAATGCACTTACACAGAACTCTAGAACAAATGGGCCTAACTGACATTTACAGAATTTTCTACCCAAAAACCACTGAATGTACATTTTTCTCATCAGTTCATGGGACATTCTCTAAGATTGATCATATCTTAGGTCACAAAGCGTGTCTCAACAAATTTAAAAAAATAGAAATTATAGCATGTCTCTTCTCAGACCACAGAGGAATAAAATTAAAAATCAACTCCAACAGAAACTCTTATCTCTACACAGAGTCATTGCATTGAGGAGGAAATTAAGATGGAAATCAAAAGATTCTTTGAACTAAGTGATAAAAGAGACACAGGTTATCAAAATCTGTGGGACACAGCTAAAGCAGTCCTGAAAGGAAAATTTATATCCACAAATGCCTACATCAAAAAGACAGAAAGATCTCAAAGCAACAATCTAATGAATCATCTCAAAGAACTGGAAGAGGTTGAGAAAACCAACCCTAAACCCAGCAGATGAAAAGAAATAACAAAGATTAGAGCAGAACTAAATAAAATTGATAACAAAAACTATATGAAAGATTAATAAAAT
>NW_012137191.1:14767674-14768669 GCF_000956105.1 Propithecus coquereli
ATGTCATGATCATAGGTCACTGCAGCCTTGAACTTCTGGGCTCAAGTGATCCTCCTGCTTTAGCCTCCCAAGTAGCCAGTACTCCAAGTGCATACTACCACGCCTGGCTACTATTTTTTTTTTTTTGGAAATGGGTCAAGGCTCAGGCTTGTCTCGAACCCCTTGCTACAAGGGATCCTCCCACCTCAGCTTCTCAAGTTGCTGGGATTACAGCACAAGCTACTGTACCTGGCTAAGTTTGTGGAATTCTTAAAGGCTGTCTTTTTAACAGCACAAATTGTCAATTTTCAGGTATTTAGAATTTACGAATTGAGCTCACGATTGAGGAGGACATTGCTGAGTACATCAAAGGGCTTGAAAATCTATCTCTACCCTGAAGTTTGAGAAGTATCTTGGATTTCCTTTCTTGTGGTGTTCACTGTCATTCTCTAATGTCTTCTTGATTAAATCAAATCTATCAATATGATGACTAAGGAAGGCCATAGCCAATGAGAAAAACTTATTTCTGGAGTATCAACAATAAAATCCAGCCTCATATCATGGACCATTCAACCTTCATTTAATCATGCAGCAGGTGTTCCCTGTGTGCCTACGATGTGCTGGACCCTCCTCTCTCAGACTCTGCAATCTGGTCTTCTTCTATCTTTCCAACTACATCTGTGCCCCATGATGCCCCATGACACTTCTACGTAATTCCTAGAACACATAAAACTCTTTCTTCGAGATTCTAGAACCCTCTTCTCTTTGGTCCTAGCATGGCTAGCCTCTTCTCAGCTCAAGGTGTTACCTTTTCAGGGAAGCCATCCATAACCAAGTTATCTAAATAATCTATCCATGCTCCATCACTTTCTTTCATTGAATTCTCTTTGTTATGTCTCCAACACTGATCACTATTTGTAATCACATCTAAATTTGCTATTTACTTGTATATTGCCTGTACCCACTATAAGTCTGTAAATATCACAACTATTGATGATGTGCTAGTTTTATATACC
>NW_012137191.1:14768719-14773780 GCF_000956105.1 Propithecus coquereli
TGACAAGTACAATTAACAAAATAGGCATAAACAGGACTTACCTAAAAATGATAAAAACTATATATGACAAACTCACAGCCAACATCATACCAAACAGGGAAAAATTGAAAGCATTCCCACTTAGAACTGGAACCAAACAAGGTTGCCCTGTATCACTGATTCTATTCAACTTAGTGCTGGAAGTCCAAGCAAGAGCAATCACACAACAGAAGGAAATCAAGGGCATCCAAATGGGAACAGAAGTGTTCAAACTATTGCTCTTTGCTGACGACGTGATCTTATATCTAGAAAACCCCAAAGATTCTGCCATGAGACTACTGAAATTGATAAACAAATTCAATAAAGTCTCAGGCTACAAAATCAGTGTATAGAAATCAGTAGCATCCTATATGCCAACAACAGTCAAACTGAGAACAAAATCAAAGATTCAATACCCTTCACAATAGCAACAAAAAAATAAAATACCCAGGAATATATTTAACCAAGGAAGTTAAAGACCTCTGTAAGAAGAACTATGAAACACTGAGGAAGGAAATAGCAGAGGACGTAAACAAGTGGAAAACAATACCATGCTCATGGGTCAGCAGAATCAAAATTGTTGAAATGTCTATACAACCCAAATGATCTATAGATTCAATGCAATCCCTATTAAAATACAAACATCATTTATCACACAACTAGAAAAAATAATTCTACACTTAGTATGGAACTAGAGAAAAACCAGTATAGAAAAAGCAATCTTAAGCAAAGAGAACAAATTGGGAGGCATCAATTCACTGGACTTCAAGCTACATTACAAGGCTACAGTAACTAAAACAGCATGATACTGCAAAAGAACAAAGACACAGACAAATGCAACGGAACTGAGGACCCAGATATAAAACCATCCCCATATACTCATCTAATCTTTGGCAAAGCAGAAAAAAACATACACAGGGAAAATAATCCTTATTCAATAAATGGTGCTGGGAAAACTGGATAGCCACATGTAGAAGGCTGAAACAGGATCCGTACCTCCCACCTCTCATAAAAATCAACTCATGGTGGATAACAGACTTAAACCTAAGGTATGAAACTATAAGAATTCTATAAGAAAATGTTGGAAAAACTCTTGCACACATTGACCTAGGGAAAGAATTTATGAAGAAGACCCCAAAGGCAATCACAGCAAAAACGAAAATAAATAAATGGGACATGATCAAATTAAAAACCTTTTGCACAACCAAGGAAACTATCACAAGAACGAACAGACAAACTACAGAATGAGAGAAAATATTCTCATGTTACACATCCAATAAAGGACTGATAACTAGAATCTGTATAGAAATCAGGAAAATAAGCAAGAAAAAAATCAAACAACCCCATCAATAAACGTGCAAAGGACATGAACAGAAACTTTTCAAAAGAAGACAAACTAATGGCCAAGAAACATATGAAAAGCTACTCAACATCTCTAATCATCCGGGAAATGCAAATCAAAACCACAATGAGATATCACTTAACTCCAGTGGGAATAGCTTTTATCAAAAAGTCCCCAAACAATAAATATTGGTGTGGATGAGGAGAGATAGGAACACTCATACACTGCTGGTGGGATTGAAAACTAATACAACCTCTGTGGAAACCAATATCAAGATACCTCAAAGAGCTACAAGTAGAACGACCATTTGATCCAGCAACGCCATTACTGGACATCTACCCAAAGGAACAAAAGACATTCTATAAAAAAGGCATCTGCATCAGAATGGTTATAGGAGCACAATTCACAATTGCAATTGTGATGTGGAAAGAACCCAAGTGCCCATCAATACATGAATGGATTAATAAAATGTGGTATATGTATGCCATGGAGTTCTACTCAGCCACAAAAAACAATTGGTGATCTAGCACCTCTTGTATTATCCTGGATAGAGCTGGAGCCCATTCTACTAAGTAAAGTATCGCAAGAATGGAAAAACACGCACTACATGTACTCACCATCAAATTTGTATTAACTGATCAACACTTATGTGCATGTATATTAGTAACATTCATCGGGTGTCGTTCAGATGGGAGCGGGGAGTAGGGAATGGATATATTCACACCTAATGGGTGCAGTGCACAATGTCTGGGGGATGGACATGCTTGAAGCTCTGACTCAGGTGGAGCAAAGACAATATATGTAACCTAAACATTTGTACCTCCATAAGATGCTGAAACTAAAAAAAAAAAGAAAAAAGAAAGAAAAAGAAAAAAAAATGTTATCTATGGTCATACCACTCTCAACATGCCAGATTTTGTCTGAACTCAGAAGCAAAGCAACATTAGGCCTGGTTAGTGCTTGGATGGGAGAAAAAAGATGTCAAAGCCAATTTTAGAAGGACTTAAGTGTCCTTTTAAGGAATTTGCAGTTTATGGTACAGGCACTGGGGAGCCAGGAAATGATAAGTTAAGTACTTTGTCCAAGCAAAATGACTTGCAAATACAAAAAGAATGGATTAGATTCAAACAAATCCAAGAACTGAACCAGGCTTTGGGAAGTTGATTTCAGTCAACAAAGTCCCTAGCATACATCTGTTCAGAGAACTCTCTTGTACCATATGAAACAGAAGACCCAAAACAGAGCTTGAAAAAGCTTTCCCATTGCTTTTGGCCATTACGTAAAATTAAACTGTTATGACTTTGTGGAATTCTTTCTTTTATTTTTTTTCTTTAGAGATGTGTTCTCAGTCTACCACTCAAGCTGGAGTGCAATGTCATGATCATAGGTCACTGCAGCCTTGAACTTCTGGGCTCAAGTGATCCTCCTGCTTTAGCCTCCCAAGTAGCCAGTACTCCAAGTGCATACCACCACGCCTGGCTACTATTTTTTTTTTTTGGAAATGGGTCAAGGCTCAGGCTTGTCTCGAACCCCTTGCTACAAGGGATCCTCCCACCTCAGCTTCTCAAGTTGCTGGGATTACAGCACAAGCTACTGTACCTGGCTAAGTTTGTGGAATTCTTAAAGGCTGTCTTTTTAACAGCACAAATTGTCAATTTTCAGGTATTTAGAATTTACGAATTGAGCTCACGATTGAGGAGGACATTGCTGAGTACATCAAAGGGCTTGAAAATCTATCTCTACCCTGAAGTTTGAGAAGTATCTTGGATTTCCTTTCTTGTGGTGTTCACTGTCATTCTCTAATGTCTTCTTGATTAAATCAAATCTATCAATATGATGACTAAGGAAGGCCATAGCCAATGAGAAAAACTTATTTCTGGAGTATCAACAATAAAATCCAGCCTCATATCATGGACCATTCAACCTTCATTTAATCATGCAGCAGGTGTTCCCTGTGTGCCTACGATGTGCTGGACCCTCCTCTCTCAGACTCTGCAATCTGGTCTTCTTCTATCTTTCCAACTACATCTGTGCCCCATGATGCCCCATGACACTTCTACGTAATTCCTAGAACACATAAAACTCTTTCTTCGAGATTCTAGAACCCTCTTCTCTTTGGTCCTAGCATGGCTAGCCTCTTCTCAGCTCAAGGTGTTACCTTTTCAGGGAAGCCATCCATAACCAAGTTATCTAAATAATCTATCCATGCTCCATCACTTTCTTTCATTGAATTCTCTTTGTTATGTCTCCAACACTGATCACTATTTGTAATCACATCTAAATTTGCTATTTACTTGTATATTGCCTGTACCCACTATAAGTCTGTAAATATCACAACTATTGATGATGTGCTAGTTTTATATACCAGTGTGCATTCAGAATTTAAGATGAGATCTGGCACATGTAGGTGCTTGGTGTATTTTTTGTAAAAAAAAAAAAAAAAATGGATGAAAACTTATCAAAGTGAATCCTAGGAGCTGTCCCAGAAATTTATGTCCTCTAATTCTAGGCCAGGATATCCATACAACAGGGTTTATTTGTTTATTTATTCATGTAGAAAGCATTTATTGGGGTTAGGAGAGAGATAGGATGTCTGACCAGAGACATCAGCTGCCAGATCGTCTCAGAAAGAAGGAAAAGTTTTAGATGAAAAGGGGGAAAAAAACATAGATTGGGTCTAATTCCAAGGACAAAAGTTCCAGAACCTACCAGAGACTCCACATGAGGTAGCTGTGGAGCAGAACAAGAAGGAGCAAGATATCAGCAGAGATCAACCCACGAGAGGCTTGGAGTCCAGCAAAAAGTGTAGGTGGAATGGTTTGTTTCTCCCTCCCTCACATCTCTGGCAGTTAGCAAGCTCCCGAACTTGAGTGCTTCTCGTAATGGGCTAGAGCCAGTCACAAGTCACCAAAACAACACTGTAGCTGGTTCTTTCTGACAAGCCCCACCTACAGGCAGGGAGGTCAATTTATATAGCCCTTTATAGCATTTGCTTACTCAATCACATAGGGCGTGGCTTATTCTTAGCCACAAGCATCATCTACTGTCTCAGAGACTAAACTGTGTGTGCCAATATAATTCACACTGTTAAGAAGACCACAGGACTGGGGAAAGAGAAAAGATTTCAAAGACCTCTTTCCTCCTTCATCAGTGAGAGATAGGGAGTCTGCTCATACCCATAGCTCACCACTGCTACAGCTTGTAAACAACTAGTGACTGAGAAAACCACCACACTAAGGATGTCTATAACTAAGTAATCTATCCAGAACCTAGACCACCATCAAAGCACCCACAAGCAAAGCCAAACGTTCTTACCCAACATATGCTACAGACACATCCCTACAAGTGTGTGTGTGTGGAGAGGAGGGAGTGAAAGCCCTATCTAAACAAAAGAAAATCCAAAAACAAGAAGCAGTAGTTGCTCCAGATGAGAAGGAGCCAGCAAAAGAACTCCAGAAGGATGGGAAATCAGACAGAAAGGACACCTCTAAAGGGGAACACCAGTTCTTTAGCAATGGATCAAAATACAAATATTGAAATGACAGGTAAAGAATTCCAAATATGGATTGTAAGGAAGCTCAATGTAATCTAAGAGAAAATGGAAAACCAACTCAAAGAAAAACCAGAAAAACAATACAGGAAATGAATAAAAAATTTACTAAAGAAATAAACATATTTTTAAAAAACCAAATAGAACTTCT
>NW_012137191.1:14776176-14818196 GCF_000956105.1 Propithecus coquereli
AAAAGATACAATAAAAACAGAAAACTACAGACCAATATCCCTTATGAAGACGGATGGAAAAATCATCAATAAAATATTAGCAAGCCAATTCAACAACACATAAAATAAAAATCAACCATGACCAAGTGTACTTCATCCCAGGGACGTAAGGATAGTTCATCATACATTATATTAATAAATACGATTCACCACATAAACAGAAGCAAAAACAAAGACCATATGATCATCTCAATAGATGCAGAAAAAGAATTTGACAAAATACAGCATGCTTTCATTATAAAAACCTTCAACAAACTAAGTATAGAAGGAATATATCTCAAAATTATAAAAGCCATGTATAGCAAACCCACAGCCAACATGATACTGAATGGGGAAAAGTTGGAAACATTCTCTGTAAGAACTGGAACAAGACAAGGGTGCCTAGTGTCACCACTTCTATTGAACATAGTGCTGGAAGTCCTAACTAGAGCAATCAGACAAGAGAAAGAAATAAAGAGTATCCAAATTGTGAAAGAGGAGATCAAACTGTCACTTTTCACTGACAATATGATTTTATATCTAGAAAATCCCAAAGACTCCACTAAGAGACTCCTGGAATTGATAAATAAATTCAGCAAAGTCTCAGGTTTACAAAATCAATGTACACAAATCAGTAGCATTTCTATGCACCAATTACAGTCAAGCTGAGAATCAAATCAAAGACTCAATAGCATTCACAATAGCTACAAAGAAAATAAAACTCCTAGGAATATACTTAACCAAGGAGGTGAAAGATATCTACAAAGAAACCTGTGAAACACTGAGGAAAGAAATTGCAGATAACACAAACAAATGGAAAAACAATTATACTCGTGGATAGGTAGAATCAACATTGTTAAAATGTCCATGATACCCAAATTGATTTACAGATTCAATGCAATCCCCACCAAACTATCAATGTCATATCTCACAGATCTAGAAGAAAAAATTCTATGCATCCTTTGGAACAAGAGCACAAATAGCCAAAGCAATATTAAACAAAAGGAACAAATCTTGAGGCATTACATTACCAGACTTCGAACTATACAACAAAGTTATACTAACCAAAACAGCATGATATTGGCACAAAAATAGAGACACAGACCAATGGAACAGAACAGAGTACCCAGATATAAAAACATCCACAGACAGCCACTGATCTTTGACAAAGCAGACAATATACACTGAGAAAAAGAAGCTCTATACACAATAAATGGTGCTGGGAAAATTGGATGGCCACATGCAGAAGAATGAAACAGGATCCATATCTCTCACCACCCACAAAAATTAATTCAAGATGTGTAAAAGACTTAAATATAAGGAAACCATAAGAATTCTGGAAGAAAATGTAGGAAAAACTCTTCTAGGTGTTGACCTATGCAAAGAATTTACGATTAAGTCTCCAAAGGTAATTAGAGCAACAACAAAAATAAATAAATGGGATTTGATTAAATCAAAAAGCTTCTTTACAGCTAAGGAAATAATCAACAGAGCAAACAGACAAACTACAGCATGAGAGAAAATATTTGCAAACCATATATCTGATTAAAGGGCTAATAACCAGAATCTCCAAAAACTCAAGAAAATCAGCAAGAAAAAAACAAAACAAACAACCCCATTAAAAAGTGGGCAAAAGACATGAACAGAAGCTTTTCAAAAGAAAACAGACAAATGGCCAATAAATATATTAAGAAATGCTCAAAGTCACTAATAATCAGGGAAATGCAAACTAAAACCACAGTGAGATATCATCTTACCCCAGTTAGAATGGCTTTTATTAAAATGTCCAAAAACAATAGAAGCTGATGTGGATACAGAGAGAAAGGAACACTTATATACTGTTGGTGGGACTGCAAATTAGTACAACCCTTATGGAAAACAGTATGGAGATTCCTCAAAGAACTAAAAATAGACCTACCATTTGATCCAGCAACCCCATTACTGGGTATCTACCTATAGGAAAAGAAGTCATTTTACCAAAAAGACACCTACACACAAATGTTTATTGTACCACAATTCACGATTGCAAAGATGTAGAATCAACCCAAATGTCCATCGATTCCTGAGTATATTAACAAAATGTGGTATATGTATACCATGGAATACTGCTCAGCCATAAAAAGGATGAATTAATGCCCTTTGCAACAATTTGGATGGAACTGGAGACCATTATCCTAACCGAAATATTTAAAGAATGGAAAAACAAACACCACATGTACTTGCTATTAAATTGGAACTAACTGATGAGCACATATGTGCACAGAGGGAAGTAAAAGTCATTGGAAATCAATTAGGAGGGGCTGGGCAAAAACTGATCTAACAGGTACAGTGCATAGTATTCGGGTGATGGGCACACTTACAGCCATGACTCAAGCATCACAAAAGCAATTAATGTAACAAAAACGTTTGCACTCCCTTAAATTGACATTGAAAAAAAGAAAGCATTTATTGGGTACTTACAAGTCAGATACTATGCTAGGCATTGAACAAACAAAAATGGAGAAATTTGATAACTTTAGAGACTTCTTTTCCAGGAGCCAATTCCCTTAAAGCCCTTTGTCATCATTGATTGTTTAATACCCAAAAGATCTCAGAGCTGATATTGAGACTTCTGTAATCACCCTATACTCTCTATCCAGTTTTGTCTCTTCCTTACTGTGCAAACTGGAGAAGTCATGTCACTGAAGTTAGCTTTGATTTCTTTATTTGCAAAAGCAGGTAATAGTACTAATTTTATAGGATCCTTATGAGGAATTAAGGAAGACCATTTTCTGCTCAATAATAGCAAGTAACTTATGAAGTATCTGTCAGGCATTGTTCCAAGCACTTTATAAATATTAACTCATTTAATCCTTACAACAATCCCGTAAGAGAAAGATTACTATTGTTCCCATTTTCTAGGCGAAGAAACATAGGCACAGAGAGGCTGCAACTTGACTGAGATTACACCTTGTTGATGTTCCCAGATGGTCCACAACACCTGTCTGTCTCCACATTCGATTTGTAAGCTGCTTGAGAGTCTTTTCTGGTACATGGTTGCACAGATGTGCAACATATTTTTTTCATGAAGGAAGAAAAATATAAATGAGAGGATGAAGACAGAGTATTATTCAAGACCCTTTTGCCTGCAGTGAAAAGAAAAATAAACCTTACTTTACATGTCTTAAGAAAAAAAGTGAATGTATTGGCTTATGTAATTGGAAAAGTCAGAAGTGTCTGAATTCAGGTACGGCAGGATCTGTCACCAGGACTTGGTCCCTGCAGGTAGGACTTCCTCACCCTTGGGCAGACTTTGTCCATGTGGTGACAGTGGGTGGGGCTGGGCTCACATCCTCCCAATTTAGCCCAGCAGAAAGAGGGATTTCCTCTCCAAGAGCTCCAACAAAAATCTCAGGTTTGTGTTTCATTGTCTGACTTGGACATAAATGTCCACATCTCTGGGGCCAGGGTAGTGGCCAGTTCCGGGTCACATGCCCACTCTCTCCAGCCTGGGCCATATTGGCCCTTCTAGATCCAATGAGGGACATATTAGCAGAAGGCGGGAGTAGCAGACTGAATTGTGTCTCCCCAAAATATACGTCCAAGTCCTGAGCCTTAGTACCTGTGAGTGTGAGTTAATTTGTACATAGAATCTTTGTAGATGTATTAATAATCAAACTAAAATGAGGTTTTAGTGGATTAAGGTGGGCCCTTAATCTGAATACTAATGTTCTTACAAGGAGAGACACACAGAGGGAAAAGGCCATGTGAAGCGGGAGGTAGGGACTGAAGCAATGCAGCTACAAGCCAAGGAGCACCAAGGACTGCCAGAAACCAGCAGATGCTAGGAAGAGGCAAGGAAGAATTCTTCACTGGAGCCTTCAGAGGGAGCACAGCCCAGCCAACACCTTGATCTTGGACTTCTAGCCTCTAGAACTGAAAGGGGCTATAAATTTCTGATGATTTAAGCCACTCAGTTAGTAGTACTTTGTTATAGCCCTAGCAAACTAATAGAGAAGGAAATTGGGTCCAGTATGCAAACCCTCTGATATCTTACATGAATTGGAAGGGAGTGCAAGAAGACGCTGCCTGTTGTCATTTCCTATATTAATAAAGGCAATAATAACAATAATAGTGTCATTTACTGATTGCCAACTAATTGCCATGCAAATGTAAAGCCTGGTACTTCACATAAAATTATATCTTTGGAGCCTCACACCACACCTCTGAGTTAGATATGTCTTCCTCTATGCATGAAGAGCTATCACACAGAATATGGTCCTTCTTGTATTATAGATAGGATCTGTGAGAGCAGGTTCTGTATTTTATCAATCTTTATATGACACCCACCCCTCAAATCTCTCACACATACACAGACAGACACAGGCATGCACACCGTACCACACCCCTAAACTGTGTTTGCATTCAATAAATAGGGCGGCAAATATTTTGCAAATGAATAAATGGCAGCCTATGTTAGCTAAATCTCTGACTGCTACAAATTTCTTTACGAAAAAATTATTATCCACGGTATCATGTTTTTCTGCTTTCATTCTGTTTCATCAGAATTTCTATGAGCCATTCCCTTCTCCAATCTGCCAGAACTAGTTTTACTCATCCTGATTTCAGCCACACGCCTCCTCCCTCCCTCCCTTGGAGCTTCACACAGAGACTTGTAGATTGGCTGCTGTCAGCAGGACTCCTAGGGACACACTGAAGGCCGGGAGGAAGACAGTGTGCTGTGCAAAGTCTCCCAGAGCCTGCCAAGGACAAACTTCCATGGCATGACTTGGACCCTGACAATCATTCACGAACAAAGCAGCCCCCAAGCCTGTGCCTGCTCGGAATTGACTTTTTCGTCCCTTTATTATTGGGACTGACATCTGAAGTGTGTGTGTTTTTGTTTCATAAAAGCCCTACCCTAATCCAAGATCAAACAATTTATTTGCGAAAATAACTGTACATAATGGTACATTTTCCAGAACCGGCCTGGTTTCCCCTGTCATTTGCCATTGCCTTTGAAGTATTTAATAGCAGAGGTAACTCGGAGAAACGACTGTGCTCCTGAAAACTGTACTTACTGTCGCTACTGTTTGCTAGGGACGTATCATTTACCCACCGCTTTTATCAGTCCACTTTTTGCTTTTATCTGCTTTGGTTCCCAACCGTGTTGTCACTGCAGTTTTCTACACATCATTTTTAAGAGATACGGAGGATTTCCTTCTGTAAATGGACCTTAACTGATTTCACTGTCCCCTGCAGTTGATAGTTGCATTGTTTCTAATTTTTCTCTAATGTAGCGATCCTTGAATGAATATCCTCATAGCTTTTTGTACATCCATATGTACCCACAACAAAACTCTAAAAGTAAGAGTGCAATGTGCACCACCTGAAGGATGGACATATTTGAAACTCGGACTTAGGGGGGGAAGGAGGGGGCAAGGGCAACGTACGTAACCTAAACATCTGTACCCCCATAATATGCTGAAATTAAAAAAAAAAACTCTAAAAGTAAAATCATTATAAAGCAAAGGGTATATACTTTGTAAACCTCCTGTTACAAATTGCCAAATTGCCCTATAAGTGAGTTCTATGGATATTGTCCCACAGTTGCCTTTAATTTTGATTTCGTTTTTATGTTACACATTCATGAAGGAAATTGACACAATACTTCAAAGTACGAAGAAAAATGTGAAAAGCAGCTGATTTTCTCCACCGCACGTGTTGTGCAGAAGGACTCAGCAGCTCACCTCTGGGCATGTGGTAAGCCCTCCAGCCATCATGCTGGCAGAAAAGTACCCACCCAGTGGATGTATAGTACTGTAGCTGACAAAGCCCTACATGCTAATTTTTCACAATCATAAACAACAGGGCGATAAATATCTAGTATTCATCCTTCAGCACTGGACACAAATGTTACTTCTTGAGGGAGCTTTCCCTGACTCTCTAGTCTATATTTTAACTCTTTCTTTGATTCATTAATTAGACTAAGAGGCCCTGAGCCCTATGCCTAGAAACTAGCACCCACATGCTATCTTGTACTTTGCACATCATGACAAACTAGGTCTAGATGCATTTATTGATATATAGCAAACATTTCTAAACATGTGACATGCTGTAAGAGATGTTATCAGTGACAACTTAATCTCGAAATAAATCAATATTTTACATGCACAATAGCCTGCGTGCTCAGTTCAACTGAACAAACATACGTTGTCACCATGGTGAATCAGATACTAGGCAGGTACTGGGAATTGTAATGGTTAATTTTACGGGTCAACTTGACTGGACAACTCGGTACCCAGATAGTTGGTCACAAGTTATTCCAGATGTGTCTGTGAGGTGTTTCTGGGTGAGATTAACATTTGAATTGGTAGACTAAGCAGATTGAGGGGATTAGCCTGAATTCCTGAAGAAGCTGAGTGGCCTCCCTGAGGCAGTTGCTGCGCAGGACGATGCTGATCCTCAGGATCACCCCCCCATCACCACCTCTCTTTGCTCCTAGACCTATAACTAGACTCCAGTACCAGCAGGCCCCAAAGGTGAGGTGCAAAGTGTGACCCATGAGGAGGTGTGTCACACTCAAAGGAAACTACTTGAGTTTTCTAATTCATATACGCAGGAAACCAGGGAACATGTGTAAGAATGGATATTAAGGGTGTGGGATAATGGTGGAAGGAACGCAAATTTGAGTCAGGCTGAATTTATTGATATGGACTCATCTAAGTGAGATTCTGCATTTAACACTGCAGCTCAGGGAGTTAGGCAGTTTGGTTGGTCGGTTGGTTGAAACATGGACGAAAGAGGGGCCCACAGTCAGCAAGTTGGAAATGCCCAAGCTGCCTTGATTTAATGTAGAAGAAGGGATTCAGAAACTTAGAGAGACAAAATGTTACAGGAAATTTGTCCTTTAAAACTCACTCATCCACACTGGCAGAGTCCAAACACATACCTTTCACCGCAGCTGTGAGAACTGTGAGGAATAAATTTAGCAGGAGTTCCGGCATCCTCACAGAGCTCTCTGATTGCTCTTCTATGTAGCACAGACTTACAGTGGGAACTGCAGTTGCTGAATTGGGAAACCTAAATGCAACGGGAGTGATTGGATCCTGGGGTGTCAGGGGTGAAGTGGTGGCACTCAATCCCCAGAGGCCAGGTGGCCACGGCTCCCGTAATGGGCAGTTGAGTCAAAGCAGCAATCAGAGTGGACTGACACACACTGACCCGTGGTGTTGGCTAGTTGATCAGGTGTTCCTAGAAATGAAATAGATAGGATTCCTACTACAGTCTTACTTAATGTGTATAAGCAGGTTAAGTGAACAAAAGTCTAACTTGGATCATAAAATCAGAGAGTCACGGCCCCTCGCAGGTCCCCTTGAGGAAGGACTCAAGTATATTGCCAAAAATTTGTACTGTTTTTCTCCCAGCCTTCTGCAAAGTGACCTACGGCCTTTTACCAAGATAAAAGTGCATTGGGGGAAAAGAAATAATCTGATCTTTCAGGGACTACTGGACACTGGCTCTGAGCCGACACTGATTCCAGGAGACCCAAAATGTCACTGTGGTCCACCAATTAGAGTAAGGGCTTATGGATAATGGGTGATGAATAGAGTTTTAGCTCAGGTTTGACTCATGGTGGGTTCAGTGCATTCTGGAGTTAACGCATTCTGCAGTTATTTTCCCTGTGCCAGAATAGATCATGGGAATAACCATACACAGCAGCTGGCAGAACCCACACATCAGTTCCCTGATCTGGGGAGCAAGGGCTATTATTGTAGGAAAGGCTAAATGGAAGCCACTAGAACAGCCACTACCTAGGAAAATAGCAAAACAAAGTAATACTGAATTCCTGGAAGGATTGCAGAGATTAGAGGCCCACAGATCTCAGGACTTGAAAGACGCAGTGATGGTGAATCTCACCGCATCGCCATCCAACTCACTTATTAGGCCTGTGCAGAAGACAGCTGGGTTCTGCAGAATGACAGTGGATTATCCCAAGCTTAACTAGGTGGTGACTTCTATCGCAGTCACCGTACCAGGTGTGGTTTCATTGCTTGAGCAAATTAACATATCCCCTGGTACCTGGTATGCAGCCGTTGATCTGGAAAATGCTTTGTCTCCTTACCTATTAGTGAAGACCACCAGAATTCATTTGTTTTCAGCTGGCAAGGCCAGCAATACACCTTTCCTCTACTTCTTTGAGGGTATATCAACTTTCCAGTCCTATGTCACCATTTAGTTCACAAGGACCTTGACCACCTTTCCCTTCTGCAAGATATCACGCTGGCCCATCACGTTGATGACATTGTGCTGATTGGACCTTGTGGAAAGAAGAATCAACTACTCTAGACTTATTGGTAAGACATTTGCATGTCAGAAGGTATGAAATAAATTTGACAAAAATTCAGGGGCCTTCTACCTCAGTGAAATTTCTAGGGGTCCAGTGGTGTGGGATGTGCTGAGATATCTCTTCTAAGGTGAAGGGTAAATTGTTACATCTGGCCCCTCCTACAGCCAAAAAAGAAACGCAATACCTAGTAGGCTTCTTTGGAGTTTGGAGGCAACATATTCCTCATCTGGGTGAATTACTTCAGCTCATTTACTGAGTGACCCCAAAAGCTGCTAATTTCAGTGGGGCCCAGAACAGGAGAAGCCTCTGTAACAGGTACAAACTGCTGTGCCAGCTGCTCGGCCACTTGGACCATACTATTCAGCAGATCCAATGGCACTTGAAGAGTCAGTAGCAGACAGGGATGGGATACTTTTGGGAGCCTCTGGCAGGCCCCAGTAGGTGAATCATAGCACAGGCCCTTAGGATTTGGGGGCGAGTTTTGCCATCCTCTGTGAATAATTACAATCATTTTGAGAAAGAGCTCACAGCCTGCTGCTACTGGGTCTTAGTAGAGACTGAGCACTTAACCATGGGCCATCAAGTTACCAGGGGATCTGCACTAGGTGTTATGTGGCTTGCCAAGCCATACATGGAGGCATGCAGAGCAGCCTCATCGTTAAATGGGAGGGGTGTGTACATGCTTGGGCCTGAGCAGGCCACACAGGCACAAGTAAGTCACAAAGAGAAGTGGCTCAAATGCCAATGGTCCCAGATCCCACTGCACTGCCTTCTCTTTCCCAGCCTGTACCTATGGCCTCACTGGGAGGCCCCTATGGTCAATTGTCAGAGAAAGAAAAGACTTAGGCCTGGTTTGCATATGGTTCTGCTTAACGTGTAGGCACCACTGAATGTGGACAGCTGCAGGTTGACCCACTCGGAGGATAAGAGTCAGCCTCTTTCCCCACCCAACACTGCCATCACTCAGTGGG
Source organism: Propithecus coquereli (assembly GCF_000956105.1). Lineage (NCBI taxonomy): Eukaryota > Metazoa > Chordata > Mammalia > Primates > Indriidae > Propithecus > Propithecus coquereli. The sequence goes on from NW_012137191.1 coordinate 14,785,495, forward strand.
CTCACGTGCAGTGGCCATGGTGTCAGGGATGGAGGTTATGCATGGGTTCACTCACACGAACTTCCACCCACCAAGGCCAACCTGACTATGGCCACTGCTGAGAGTCCAATCTACCAGCAGCAGAGAACAACACTGAGTCCCCAGTATGGCACTATTCCTAGGGGAGACCAGCCAGTTACCTGATGGTAAGTTGATTACACTGGACCACTTTGACCATGGAAGGAACAATGTTTTTTTCTTACTGGACTAGATACATACTCTGAACATGAATTTGCCTTCTCCACATGCAATGCTGCTGCCATATTTCCATCTGTGTACTTAAAGAACGTCTTATCCATCATCATGCCATTCCACACAGCATTTCTTCTGATCAAGGAACTCACTTCACAGCAAAAGTGTGGCCATGGACCCATGCTCATGGAATTCACTGATCTTGCTGTGTTCTCCACCATCATAAAGCAGATGCACTGATAGATTGGTGAAACTGCCTTTTGAAGACTCAGTTACAGTGCTAGTTGGGTGGCCATACTTTGCAGGGCTGGAGCAAGGTTCCCCAGAAGACTGTATATGCTCTGAATCAGTATCGATTATTTACATCGTGTTGTTTCTCCAATAGCAGGATTCGCAGGTCCAGGAATCAAGGGTGGAAATGAGAGTGGCACCACTCACCGTTACCCCTAGTGACTCACTAGCGAAATATTTCCTTCCTGCTCCTGCAACCTGTGCTCTGCTGGCCTAGAGGTCTCAGTTCCAAAGGGAGGAATGCTGCCACCAGCAGACACAACAATAATTTCCTTGAACTGGAAGCGAAGTCTGCCACCTGGCCACATTGGGCTTCTCATGCCTCTGAGTCAACAGGCTAAGAAGAGACTTACCGTACTGCCTGGGGTGACTCATCCTGACTTCCAAGGGGCAATTGGACTGCTACCCCACAATGGAGGTACAGAAGAGTATGTCTGGAATGTAGAAGATCCCTCAGGGTGTCTCTTAATATCACCATGCTCTGTGATTAAGGTCCCTGAAAAATTACAGTAACCCAATCCATGCAGGACTACTAATAGCCCAGATACTTCAGGAATGAAAGTTTGGGCCACAGGTAAAGAACCACAACCAGCTGAGGTGCTTGCTGAAGGTAAGGGGGCTACAGAATGGGTAGTGAAAGAAGGTAGCTATGAGCGCCAGCTACAGCCATGTGACCAGTTACAGAAGTGAAAACTGTAATTTTCATGAGCATTTCCCTCCATTTTGTTATTATTATTTCTCTCTGTGTATGTATATGTGTATTAAGCAAATATCTTTGTTTTTTCCTGCCTCTTATCGCTTTATCATGTAATATAACATATACTGACTTTATATCATGATATTTAAGTATTGTTAACATTACATCATACTACTTAAGTTAGGGAACATCAGGAGTAAAGACCACTGAAGGACTTTACCTCCTTTTCTGGGGAAGGGGTTAGTGCATTTCTGGTTGTTCACAGAATAGTTGTCTATTGTTTGGTAGAATTTTAATTTCTTTTTATTTTCTTTATTTGGAGAATAACAGTGGTTTAAGAAGACATATATGAGTGCCAAGTAGGCAAGGGGTGGACTTGTGATGTTTAATTGTATATGTCAACTTGACTGGGCCATGGGATGCCTGGATATCTGGTTAAACATTATTTTTGGGTTGTGAGGGTGTTTTTGGAAGAGATCAGCATTGGAACTAGTGGACTGAGTAAAGCAGATGGTGCTTCCCAATGTGGGATCATCCAGTGCATTAAAAGCTGCATAGAATAAATGGTGAGCATGAACTGAATCATGTATCATGATTATCTAAGGTGATAACATTAGTTAAAGCTGGGTGGAGAGTATTATAGGAACTCTTTGTGCTATTTTTTGCAACTTTTCTGAAAGTCTAAATTTATTTCAAAATTAAAAAAAATAAATATAGTCATTCCCTAGCATCCATGAGGGATTGGTGCCAGGACCCTTTTCAGATAACAAAATAAGGGATGCTCAAGTCCCTTATCTACATATAATCTACACACATGCTCTCGTGTATTTTAAATCACCTCAAAATTATTTATAATACCTAATACAATGTAAATGCTATGTCAATAGTTATTATACTATAATATTTGGGGAATAAACACAGGAAAAAAAGTCTACTCCTATTCAATACAGACACAACCACCCAATTTTTTTTCTCAAATATTTTTGATCTGCAGTTGGTTGACTCCACAGTGCAGAACCCACAGATGTGGAGGGCCAACTGTACTACAAGAAATTGTAATATTCTCTTCCTGCATTTGGTGGATTCTCTTGCCCAGTCCATGTTAGAGACCTTGTCCTAAGATTTCTAAACTGAGCCTTCTCATCTTCCCCACTCCTATGCTTTTGCTAAAGGTATTCCCACCATCAGGAATTCCCTCCACAATTATTTGAGGGCCCACAGTTTATAGAGGAAACTGATGTCTGCAATTTTTGGATTGAATGCTATTATTACCAACCTACTTCTCAGGATTAGTTGTTTATTATCTCTCTAAAATGCCTTTCTAGATGTATGAGGATTCCAAATTGATCTCTCCAACAGCCCAGATAAGAAAAACATGTACTGCATTCTTACATTCCTTTTATAGTTGAAGAAACACATTCCAAGATGTCAAATAATTTGCACACTTTAGAGTAAGTGAACACAAGCAGGTTTGCTACAGACTAAAGGACAGTGGCTCTATTTCTTCTCTTTAGCAACATCCCTAAGTTTAGTAGAGACAAATGTATCTTTCTTTGGTGAATTCATCCTTTTATCCAGAGGCATTGCTCATCTACTCTCCCAACATCAGCGCAAAATGGAAGAGTATATGGAGTCTGAAAAGGAGATTAGGCTGAAAATGTTCCCACCCAAGAACACTTTCTAAAAGTAGATTGTTGCAATGGTTAATTTTTTGTGTTAACTTGGCTGGGCCATGGGGTGCCCAGATATTTGGTCAAATATTATTCTGGATTCTTCTGTGAGGGTGTTTTGGATGAGATTAACATGTAAATCAGATGACTTTGAGTAAAGTAGTTGCCCTCCATAATGTGAGTGGGTCTCATCCAATCAGTTGAAGGCTTGAATAGAACAAATACACACACCCTTCCCCAGTTAAGAGAGACTTTTCCAGCAGACTGCCTTTGGACTCAATCTGCACTATCTGATGGCCTTTGAACTGGAACATCATCTCTCCCTGGGTCTCCAAGCTTCCAGTCCATCCTAAAGACTGGACTTACTAGCCTGCCAATTCCTATTTTTTATGTGTGTGTGTATATATATAATAATCGACATAACCAATATATAATATAATATATATAATTGGTTCTGTTTCTCTGGAAAACGCTGACTATTACAGATGTCCTATTTGTTCATGATATGGGTATATTCTCCTGCCGTTGCCTCTTGTTCCTACAATCCTTTGCAGGAGAGGGGAGGGCAGTGTAATGAGGGTATTTTTAAGTCTGATGATAATTACCTCACAATACTAGGGCACACTATCGATTAATTTTGAAGCTTCTACTTGAAAATGTAAACTATGTTTTAATATGCCAAGAAATGGCTGAAATATTGACAAAAGTATTTCAAATACAAACTCCTCTTGGTATGTCAGAAATAATAGGCTATATACATACTTATCTTTGGTGTTCGGCATAAACATTGCCAGCAGTGTTTAACAAAAAAGAATATTAATTTCTTTGCTTTATTTAAAAATAAAACTTGTGGTTGTCATTGACTTTTCCAGTTCAAGGTGTGGGTGAGTTACCACCTCCCTCCCAGTCACTGATGATATTAATTTTGCCTTTGGAGTGTTTGTTATAGCCATTTATTTCCTAAGACACCTAAAAATTTTGGCATCCCTTTTATCTGCCACATAAATGGCAACAGTGCTGTGTTAGAATTCCACAATGTGTCAAGCTTCAGTAATCAATGCGGTCAGTGACCCAAATCTTAGATCACATCCCCTTGAGAGGAAAATATTCTTCTGAGCCTAAAATCTCGAAGACAGTTCTCTTTTTCCAGTGAGGTCTTCATAAGAGCTCCTTTGCTTCAAGTCCTGCTATGTTAAATCTAAGGCATAATCCGAATTAATGTACTGTATGTGGATTTCCATGCATCAGTTTCCCTAATTTTAAAAATAAGCTCTTTTTTTTTTTTTTTTTTTTTTTTTTTTTGAGACAGAGTCTCACTCTTTTTGCCCAGGCTAGAGTGCCATGGCGTCAGCCTAGCTCACAGCAACCTCAAACTCCGGGGCTCAAGCGATCCTCCTGCCTCAGCCTCCTGAGTAGCTGGGACTACAGGCATGCGCCACCATGCCCAGCTAATTTTTTCTATATATTTTTAGTTGTCTGATTAATTTCTTTCTATTTTTAGTAGAGATGAGGTCTCGCTCTTGCTCAGGCTAGTCTCAAACTCCTGAACTCAAACGATCCACCCGCCTTGGCCTCCCAGAGTGCTAGGATTACAGGCTTGAGCCACCACGCCCGGCCATCTATTGGAAGCTGGTTTGACTGCACATTTTTCTTTCCAATGTGTTTCCTATAAGGGGATTTGAGCCATACATCTTAGCTATTTATAAGACTTTGCTTAAGGTTATAGTGCAATTGAACAATTACTCAAGATCCAGGCTGTGGGGTATGGGGAGGTGGTGGTGGTAGTGGTCAGGAGATTCCTGCTTTGGAGACAAGATAGAGACTCAAGGAGGAGGGAATAATGGCCCTCCAGGTTGGTGTGGTCAGTCTGTGCTCAACAGGAAGTGACACTCCCACTCCCATATCTCGAGTCTCATTGCTCACTCAGAATCAAACAATGGAAACAAATGAGATCAAAGAGATTACTTGAACATATATAAGGAAAGACTCTGTCAATCAAAAAGGGGGCATTAAACACAGGGTAAACATCTCCCATTTGACAGTGTTTGCCATGTGCAGGCACTGTGTCAAATAGTACATGTGTTACCTCAATTAATCCTTCCATAACCTGTCATTCCTATCATCCCATGAGTCTTACATGAGAAATGTAAGACTCAGGTTAAATCATTTGCCCAAGGTCACAGAGTTAGTAAGTGGCTGAACCGTAATTTGAACTTACTTGTGTTATTCTAACATCTCCACTGGAAAGCAGCATGCTAAGTGCCACCTGTAGCAAACAAAGTCACAAAGGTAAACACTGGTAGTGCCAATCCCAGCACAGCCAGCAGAGAGAGCCCTCCAAAATTCACTGGATGCTCTCTGAACTGTGAGAAGCAGAGCCTGATATCATTAAACATTTGTAATTTTCTTCACTCTCCTCTGTTTTACTTGTGCTCTGTTCACCAAACATGTGGCTGGCAAAGATTTGCCTTCCAGTTTTGTTTTATTAGGGAAAACATCGTTTCCTAATAAACAGCTTTCCCAGGGCATCCAGCCTGCCTGTCAGGCGGGGTTCCTCTGTAATGGTACACGGCCATCCTGGCCCACAGAAGCCAGTCGCTCCTCACGTGGCTGGGGTAGATCAGCCTCTTTGATTTCATTGCCTTGAGAGAATAGATAAAACACCAAATCCTCAATGTACTGGGCTGTGGGCCAGACCTCTTGGAGAACCTGCAGGACTCCCTGCCACTCTGTGAGGTTTGCATGGCCACCCAGTATCCAGCCAAGCTGTTCAGTCCTGAGGACATGTCTTTCTTTACGATTCTTCAGTTGCTACTGGAAACAATCTCAGAAATCTATCAATAGAAATCCATGTATGACCCCCCTCCCCTTCTTTTAATTAGATAAAGTTCCTGCCCTTTACTTAATCAGGCACAGTCTGTTTGCATTCTGGACATTTGCCCCTCCGTAAGCAGGTAATGGCCTGAGTGGAACAGATTTCCCACAGGGAAGGACGTTGACTGGGAAGCCTGCATGTGACTGCCCCATCGCCTCCTGCCTCCCTCTAGTGGCAGCTTCAGGGACGGCAAGCGCAGGAATGTAAATTGTAAATGACACCAACTCTTGTCTCAACCCTTGTTAAAAATCCTACAATATCTCTCCATCACTTGAAATAAAACCCAACTATTTACCATGCTCCACGAGACCACAGACTCTTTGGACCCTGCATACCTCTCTGACCACTTTGATCTCTCTCCTCCTCCCAGTGCTTCCAACTTCATTCTGACTTCAAATAGGGCAAACCGGGATCTCCTTAGGATCTTCCTACTTGCTTTTTACTCTCTGAAATTCTATTCCCTCAGACTCTTTAAGTCTAGCTTCTGCTCATCATTCAGGTTTCAGCTTAAATATCACCTCTTCAAAGGAGTCTTCCCTAACCACCCAGTCTACAGAAACTCTTTCTTTATTGCATGATCATATTTTATTTGTTCTTCATCATAGTCGAAACTACCTGAAATTCTCTTGTTCATCTTTGCGTTTACTTCTCTTGCAACCTAAATGAAAGCTCCATGGAAGATCACTGCTTGTTTTCTTCAGCTCTGTATTCCCATTGGTTACACTAGCGTCTGGTACAGTGGGACGGGCTCAGCGTGTATTTAGTAATGAATCGATTCCACCACCCTCCCATCCAACATCCCTGGAAGATGGGATTAATCAATTGTGGTACTTTCCCCACTGCATCTATAACATAGAGAGGACTAGTGTCTGGAGATCCTGAACTCACCCCTTATTCAAAAGTGAATTCCAGACAGAATCCAGAGCTACAAGGTACATGAAAAAAAAATACACAGATGATATTTAAAGAAGAATATTCTTTCAGTATTGCAATGGGGAAAATCTCAATGGGAAATATATTCCAAAGTGAAGCATAAGACCCAGAAGCCACTAAAGAAAAGACTGACAAACCTGGCAATAAAAATACTAAGCATTTGTACAACACAGTAAACCACGTTAAAAGATAAATGACAGATTTGATGAAAATACTTGCAAAACAAAGGACCAAGGATTAATAACCTTAATTTTTATATATCAGCAAGAAAAAGCAAACAACCCTTTAAAATTAACATTACATATAAACAATTCACACACTACAGGTCAACAATGAGACTATGGAAAGGCAATCAACCTCACTTATAATCAAGAAAATGAAAATCAACATAGAACACTTTTTCCTATTATATTAATAGCAGAAAAGAGTCAAGTCTGTTGGGGAAATAACCATTATTATCACTGGGGAAGAGTATACCTACCAAAATTTATAGCACACATGTACAATAATTTCACAAGTGTTGATAATATTTGACACTTCCTTGAATATAAGTGAGATTAAGTACTTTTCATGTTAACTATTCATCTGTATATTTTTCTATTCTGAACTTGTCTGCTTATGGCCTTTGCCTGCTTCTCTACCACTAGAGTGTTAGCTGAGCAAGATTTGGAGGTGAAGAGAAGCACAAAAGAGGCCATTGGAATTTGTGTCATCGCACAAGAGCTATTGAACTCCTTTATCATTGCACTTTCAGTAGTGGAGCCGGTGGAGGCAATAATATAATTACAATCATTCCTTAGCAGTGACCCCACCACCAAGAACTTGCAATCCCTCATAACTTGCTAAAAGGATGAAATAATTGCATTTAAATTAAAAATAGAATTCATCATGCATTCTTTAATTCAATTAGCAAACATTTATTGACAACCTGCATTTGCCAGGGACTGTTTGAGCTATCTTTCCTCAACCTTTTGCCTGCTCTTACTTATATGTACAATGGCATGGCAGAGAAATCAAGGCCCGCCATCAGAGTCCACAGAAAAGATGCCAAGTCTTCCTTCCAAGCAAGAAGGGAAATTGTGTTATTAAAATTTAAAAAGCAGAATATTGAAAACTTGAAAATTCTCCATATTGTTAAGTTAAAAAAATAAAAGTTTTGGGACTTTTTGATAGAAGCCATTCTCACTGAAGTTAGGTGATATCTCATTGTGGTTTTTGATTTGCATTTCCCTAATGATTAGAAACTTTGAGCATTTTTTGATGTTTATTGGCCATTAGTCTATCTTCTGTACATGTCTTTTGCCCTTTTTATGGGGTTGTTTGATTTTTTCTTACTGATTTGCTTGAGTTCTTTGTAGATTCTGATTATCCAGATGCTGGCATGGATGTGGAGAGAAGGGAACACTTACACACTGTTGGTGGGACTGCAAACTAGTACAACCTCTATGGAAAATAGTATGGAGATACCTCAAAGAACTAAAAGTAGAACTACTGTTTGATCCAGCAATCCCAATATTGGATATTTACCCAAGGAAAAAAAAATCATTATATCAAAACAACACATGCACTCAAATGTTTGTTGCATTGTTTATTCACAATCACAAAGATGTGGAAACAACCCCAGTGTCCATCAATACATGAATGGATTAATAAAATGTGGTATATGTATACTATGGAGTACTACTCAGTCATAAAAAATTGTGAACTAATACCTTCTGTAACAACCTGGATGGAACTGGAGACTGTTTTTCTACACGAAGTATTACAAGAATGGAAAAGCAAATACCACATGTACTCACTATTAAATTAGAACTAATCGATCGACACCCATGTGCACATATAGTAGTAAAACTTAACAGAAACCAAGCAGGTAGAAGGGGGAAGAAAGGGATGGGTAAATTTACACCTAATGGGTACAATGCCCGCTATCTTGGTGATGGGCACATATATTACTTTGACTCAAATTACACAAAAGCAAATCATGTAACCAAAATGTTTGTGCCCCTGTAATATTCTGAAATAAAAAATAAAATTTCTTGAATTATTTAAAATTTTAAAAAGTTAACCAAACTTTATGTGTATTGTAGCTTTTTTAACCTATAAACTTTTGCTAAAATATTATATATATATATATCTGTATATACAAACAACATTTATTATGCATATTTATATGAATGAATTTGGACAGGAAATGTTCTGGAATACATTCAAAACATTTTCTCAACAAGTAAAGTTTCAGATTATTTTCGTTTCTTTTTTTCTTATTTTTATTTTCTAAATTTTCTGTTACTGATACATACTACCCCAATAAACTAAGAGAGTAAAAAATTCCTTGCATAATAGTTAAAAGTGGGTTCTGTAACCAAATGTCTCAGTATCCTTTTCCTAATCTTATGAATTCGACAGTTACTTTTAAAAAGTTGAACTACTCTACTACTCTAAGCCTTAGTTTCTTCAGCTGAAAATAGTGATAATGAGTAATAACCACCCTCACGGGTTCTTGGTTTGGGTTAAATGAAATCATGTAAGAAAAGCCCTTAGTACGTAGCTTCACACGTAGTAAATAATTTCAATGTTAGCTCATTTCTTCTTTCTTCTCTTCTTATATGGACAAATGGTTAAAGCCAGTTAAACATTAGGGAGTCCATAAAAGCCGTAACCATACACCTAGGAGTTGCCAGAATGTCCCAGTTTCGAATTTGTCATCCTATTGCCAGACCACGTGTACTGATTTAAATTTATAATTCATGATTTTCATCAGGCTCTTGTTTCTTTTGTCATCTTATCATGGTATCTAACATGTTTGAGCACCTGCTATGTGTTTTCCACTCTTCTGAAATGAGAAAAAATAGCTTTGAAAGTCTAACACATAGTTATCTGCAGCTTCAAGCTTCATTCGTAGACAAAGCCTCTCTTACACAGTTAACTGGGTGTTACCTGGCTTCCTGAATGGATAGGCAACTTTAGTTAATTGGAATGGTAAAAGAAAATTGCATTATTAAAATTTAAAATGCAGAATCTGAAAACTTGAAAATTCTCTGTGTATTAAGTTAAAAAAACAAGAACTAACAAAATTCTATGTGAAGTATAGCTTTTTTTAACCTCCTTTTGCTAGAATATTACATGTGTGTATATTTATATATACACACATACATTCATATATGCATATTTATAAGTATGTATTTTTCATATTAATATTAAAGATGAAATGGTAAAAAATAAGGAGAAATCCAAAATATGTTTTATAAAGAGAATAGAACGTTGGTAGTGAAAGTTGATAAAATTACACCAAAAAAGAGAACTACATATAGACCATTCACACTAATGAATATTTATGCAAAAATCTTTAATAAAATACAAGCAAACAGAATTCAACAGCATGTTAAAAATATACATTATAACCACGAGTGCTTTTTTTGAGGAATACAAAGATGGTTCAACATTAGGAGTTGTATTTATATAATTCATTATATTCATAGACCTAAGAGAAAATTTATATGATTATTTTCATAGATGCAGAAAAGGCATTTGCCAAAATCCAATATACATTTATTGTAAAAAGAAACAATAAAATAATATTTGATAGATATTTTCTCACCATATATAAAATTGACATCTATGACATTAACAACAAGGCCAGGGGCTTTTACACTAAAGTCAAGACTAGGAAGTGTGATGTCCATTATTTTTATACAAAGATGCTTATTAAATTAATGTTATTAATTAACATTTTATTGGAAGTATTAGTCGATGAAATTAGATTTTTTAAAAAAAGCAACTAGAGGCACATGAATTAGAAAAAAAGGTAAAACTCTATATATTTGCAGGTCAAATAATTCTATATCTGGAAACTCAAGAGAAACAATACAGAAATCATTGCAAAACAATAAAAGAATTTAAAAAAGAACAGGTTGTAAAATGAACACACAAAACCCACCAGATTTCATATATTAAAACAAAAACCAAACAGAAGATAAAATAGAAGAGAAAACAGCATTCATATGATGGGAAAAAGAAAAATGAAAATATCTAACTATCAGTTTTCTGTTAAAGAAAACTCCTGCAAAGACCCAAAAGCAGACTTAAACAAAAGAAAGTCAAACTATGTTCCTGGATAGCAAGACTCAGCATCATAAAGATGCTAGTTTTCTCTATGTTAACTTAAAATCAATAAAAATGCCACCAGATTTTTTTTCTCTAGACGGTTGATTATAAAATTTATTTGGAAGTATAAACAAGCAAGGATAGCCAGGAAAACCCAGGAAGAGAGAAGCTAGGAAGGAGGCTAGCTCTACCATACATCAAAACACGCACTAAGCCTTTGTAAACATGAAGTATGGTATCGGTGCATAAATATACAGGCAAACCTGTGCAACTGAAGAGCAAATATAGTAATAGACATAATCACAACTGCGACTTTAGTATATGGTAGAGATGTCTCCTGAAATTAGTGGAGAAGAGATCAACTCTTGATAAGTGGATAGTCATATAAAAAAATTTTAAAATGAATCTATTTCTCACACCAAAGACAATGATAAATTTCAGAAGGATAAGAGATTTGAGAGTAAAAAAATGAAAATGTACAAATACTAGATAAAATTATGAGTGAGCTTAGGTTAGAGAAGTTTTTCTTAGCTGTTGTTCAAAGTTCAGAAGACTGTAAGGTCACATAAACTATGGAAAAAAAGCTTTTGGGTGGATAAAGATAATGGTAATAAGCAAAGGGAGAAAATGTCAAACTGAAAAAAATATATACCTAATATAATAACAAATTGTGTCAGTAAATCTCCCTAACATATATAAAGCTCCAAAAATTTTTTTAAATATCTACAATTTTGTAGAAAATAGACGAGAGAATAAACAAAATGTTCACAGAAAAATAAATTCAAATGAGTCCCAATCATATGAATATTTGCCCAACTTCATTCATAATAAAAGGAATCTCCTTCAGATTGAGGTGCCATTTCTCAGCTATTAGGTAACAATATCCAGACTTTCTTGTTAATTTGGCAAAAATCCTGTAGCCATGACTTCAGGCAAGTAGACAAGTAGGCATTTTCATATATTGCTACTGGAAATGCAAAATGGGACAACAGTTATAGAAGAGAATTTGGCAATATCAAAAAAAATTATATGTGCATGTAAACTTTGACTGAAAAATCCCGTTTCTAGGAATGTATCCCAAAGATATACTGGAAGAAAGGAAGGGAGAGAGGGAGAGAAGGAGGAAAGAAGGAAGGAAGGGAGGGAGGGAGGGAGGGAGGAAAAGAAAAGAATATCCTCAAGGCTATTTATTTCAGGATTAATTATAATAGCAAAAACATGAAAATGCCCTAAATATCCATCAATAGGAGACTTGTCAAATAAATCCTGGTACATTCACACAATTTAACAACATGCAGATTTATAAAGAAATGAGAAATATCTCCACGTATGTAGTATTACAGAGTGATACAAAGGATATATTGTATGTAAAAAAAAAACAAGGTAAGAAAAGTATAAATGCTGCGCTTTTTATAAATAAAGGGCATATGAATATATGCATATACCTGCTTATATTAATAAAAAGTAAATGATGGAAGGGTAAACCATAAAATTAAAAGAAAATGGTCACTCATAACTCATAATGGTTACTTTTAAGATTTGGTTTTGTGACCAGGTGAGGTGGCTCATGCCTATAATCCTAGCACTTAGGGAGGCCAAGGAGGGAGGATCACTTGAGGCCAGGAGTTTGAGATTTGGCTTTGTTTTATAGATTTGACTTTGAAATCATGCAAATAATTTACATAATGTTAAAACAAAATTAAATCTAAAAATCAATTACTAATAATAAAAAATAAAATGAAACAGATGAACTTTACTGTGTATACACTTTGTGCCAAATCCACAAAGAGAAAGTGAATTCCAAGTGACTGTAAAACAATAATTTGACTGTTTATCCCTAGTGGGCTATACCCTAAGGACAAAAAGAAATGACACCCCACCCCAAAAATATAAACTTTTGAAAGTAATGCTCTTGCTTATGGCAATGTTGGTGGTGTTATTCTGAGACTATTGTATATGTGTTGAGAAATAATTAAATTAAATAATTATATGAAATGTAAATTTTATTATTTCTGTGAAGAAGAGACTATGAATAAATGACCAATTTTCTTCAATAAACAAATTATAGAGGACAGAAAGAGAGAGAGAGAGAACCTATAGATTAAAAAAAACTTAAAATACCCGCCAAGTAATCACAATATATGGAGCTTATTTGAATTCTGATTCAAACAAATAAAATGTTTCTAAAAGAGTGATATTTATGAAACAATTAGAAAATTGAGTAAAACTGGATACTTGATATTGAGAATTTATTGCTATTTATTGCTATTTTGTTTATGTAAAGCAATAAAATTGAGGTTATGTTTTTTTAAGAGCTGTTATCTTTCTTACATACATATTAAAGTATTTATGAATGAAATGTCTTGATAATGAAAATTAATTTCATAAAGATAAGAGAATTGGGTGGAAGTATGAATGAAAAAGATTGGCTATTAGTTGATGGAAATTTACTGAGACTGAGTGCTGAACATACGTGGGTTCATTATATCATTATTTCTATTTTGTGTATGTTTGAAATTTTCCAAAATAAAATAATAGAAAACGCCAACATCATTTTATAAAAATAAACAAAAAGATTCCTAACATTTTCTATTAATAGATTTATACATAAAACATAAATTTCAAAATGAAACTAAAATCCTAAGAAAGCTGGGTCGTGTAAATCTATAACTTTGATACGTGAATACCAACTGTTTAAGCCCAAATACAACTTGTGAATAGTGTTATAGTGTTTTCTATGCACCGAAGCAGATCTCAGGGACACTAAAACACAAATTTAACAAGAGGCTTTGCTCTAAAGGGAGACAGCCTGGATTCAAATTCCTTCTTGCCACAAACCTGAGTTAATAAATATAAAGTGTTTTGAACAGTGCCTGGTACATAGACAACACTCAGAAAATTCCTGCAATCACGATGATCATTGGTCTGCACAGTGGAAGGAGAGTGGACTTGGTTTCAAATCTTGACCCTTCTGTTTACAAACTGGGGACAAGGTATGTGGTTCCACTTAACAAATCTATATGAAAGTGCCGTCTATGTGCTAAACCCCCCAAAACAGGTTACTGCTCTTGAGAAGGTTATAATCTTGACGGAGCTCAGGAAATGCTACCCCAAAATATGGCACCTTGGCATTTGAGAAAACAGCAGAAGTCCAAAACACTCTTTGACATTCACCTGCCCTTCTTCCCTGATGCAGATCGTAAAAAAATCCTGACTTTGGGTGCCCTCTCTATATCCAGACAGAAGAAATGTCCTTATCTCTAAGACACACGGACACAGAGAAGAATCTGAACAAACAATCCTTACTAAGTACCCCTTCCCTCAGTTTATTACCATTAGATTATATCCCTATGGTCCAATCACACTTCTTCACAACTATTCATTTCATCAAACTTAGCATAAAAATATACAAGTTTCCTGTTCTTTGGGGTTTTATTTCATGTCAGATAAAATATTAAATAAATGTACTTGCTTTTCTCTTGTTAATCTGTCTTTCGTTATAGGGCCCCAGCTATGAACCCAGTGATAATAAAGAAAGATATTTCTTCTCCCCTAGGACTGTAGATGGGTGGCTGAGACACACTAGTCACTTTGGAGCCTGCAGATGAGATCCTGGGACAGTGAACAAAAAGTCAGCAGAAGGTAAGAATTCTTCCCAAGGTCAGCTCTCCTGGATGTCTGTCTGTAGTATCAGTCAAGAGAGGAGAGGAAAAACTTCTTTTCTTTTCAAGTCCAGATTAGTAAGAGAAAACTATTTGTTTGCATTCTAAAATAAATGTGTATGCTTCTCTTTTATCAGTCTGTCTTTTGATATAGGTGACTCTGCCATGGACCTAATGACGGTTGAGAAAATAAATCTTCCCTCCCTAAAATCTACAGTCTAAAGTCAATGTCTGTGACTCCAACTCTAAAATTGTGATCTTAACGACCACAGATCGCAATACCTTCACTGAGCTGGTTAGTAAATGAAGCAAAACAGGTTCCAATGATCTAAACAGAAAAATTCCCAAGCTGGGAAAAAAATGTAGCACCCGAACTAGATGAACATAGCCTCCAGGAACATTGGACTATTTTGCTTTCTTTGCTAACCACGTTGACTGCTGATGTTGATTTGCTCCCTGAAAAGACCTACCCACTGCCCTATCTTCAACTCACGTCCAGTGTTTCCTGGTAATCCAAAACTGGTTGCATTAAGTCATAAATGACAATTTAGATTTATAAGTCAAGGCCCAGCCCATTTTCTTAATGTGAACTGCTGCCCAGGAATCCAGAACCATTCACCTTCTATCCATGCATTCATTCCATCAATAGTGCTGCGTGCCTACTACACACAAGGCACTGAGCTAAGGATTGTCCTAGCTCACAAACACAAAGAGGCATACATCCTAGCAAGAGGAAAAAGACAAATAATACCCTTAGTAAATGAGTAAATTACTAGTATGTTAGATGGTAAAATGTGCTATGGGAGGAAAAGTAGAGAAGTGGAAACTGGGTTTTTAATATTATGTGCTGATTGATTGCTTTACATTCGAATTGTACTGGCCTTTGGAAATCATTATTTATAAGTCTTGATCTTTCACAAGCAATTTGCTTTGCAGATACGAAGTTAGTTTGTCAACAAACGTAGAAGTTTGGACTCAAATGTGTACTAGGAGTTCCACAAGAAGAAACTGAGGATGGGGGAGTGTGTGATTTGTAGCAGAAGAAACCAAATTCCATTTATGTCTTCATTTCCTCAAGTCAATTATTTGGCACTTCAGGCTTTAAGTAGTAAAGAGTTGCTAAGGGTTTACAGAAAAAAAGGAGTTCATAATATTAACAACTGGTGTCATCAGTCAGTGTTTCGGCAAAGCAACATACCTGTTGCTTCAGTAGAATCCAACAGAACCCCCATGTTACGCTTGGTGTATGTTTCTTCACTGAGTGCCCTAAAAAACCTTATAGATTACAGCTTGGGCTGTTTTTCTTTATTTAATAATTTCCTTTCATCCAGGGCATGTGTTCTTTGTTGCCTGCTGACATTCCCAAACAACTTCTGAATGAACAGTCAGAGCTCTCCACTAAAGACCACTGGGAGGGTTGGGACCACAGGGCTCACAGACGAGATGCCATCCCTCCCTTGCTAGCAAGGTGCTAGTGGGTGCTCACTCTGCCACCTTCTGTGTTCTGCAAACCAGTGCTGGGCAACGCTGTCAGCTCAGTCTGATTCTTTCTCAGCACCTTTGCTATGTAGGATCTCTTGACTGTCATAGCAGGTTCATCTTTCTACTCATGTATGGCCCATCAGAGGGACCCTTCAAAGTAAAGAGGCCAAAGACACATATTTAGTCTTTGTTCTCCATTGCTGGCACCAGGCTGCTGAGAAGTCCAGTGCCTGGTCTTAGATTTAGCCCATTCCCTTCCCAGCCTGCCCATCTGAGTTGACTTTTCTTTGGCTTGGGTTAGCTCTGTCATTTGCAGACCCAACTGCATTTCAATCACTTGTGGATTTTGAAAAAAATAGTGTCTAAGTCCCCCCTTGGTGGAACTGGGTATGTGTATGGGCTAGAAATCAGTATTTGCTAAAGGTCTCACATCTGGCCTCTGGCCTCCGAGTGCAGCCCAGAAGAGCGAATCAGGAGCCAGAGCTCTGTGGCAAGTGACACATAGTTTTCTTGTCCTTGCTCTAGCACTTCCAACCAGCTTCTTTATTTGAGTCATTTTTACAGTTTTCCAGAACTGAGGGCCTGCCATTTAGTCATTGATTCCTCTGAGCATGTGTCACGATTACTCCTCCGATCACTACCATCAAACACTGGCTGCCCAAGTCAGCTCCTGGAGGGACACCAGGCAGCAGGGCTATCCGACTGGCTGCGGTCACTACAACGGAATTAGCATCACCAAGGAATACAGGAAAAGGGGGTTGTTATCTCCATAGCCACACAACAATACATCTCTGTTCTTTACCTTCTGCTAGACTGAGAACCCGAATAGTTTCCATGGTTACAAAGGCCACTTTATAGGGCAAAGGGTAGAGTAGACATGGCCTGGGGCACTTCAAATGCCAAATGTCAGCTTTGGTCTGAGTCCGCATGCTAAGGAGTTAAAACAGGACTTATGGAGTCCTCCTCAGACAGAAAAGGTAATTTCTAGTAAATCTATTCACTCTAAGGTGCTGAGAACTCCAGTCTGGGCTGACAACCCCATACCACCCCTCATTCCCATTCTCCCACCCCTATCCTCAGATAAAATTCTTTCCAGGTTTCTCATTGCTTAAAAGATAAAGTCCTAATTCTCTGATTTATAATTTAAGGCTCTGACAACCTATTGCAGTATATTTATACACCTCCCCTTGTAGACACAGAGGTCCTTGGCTTAGCAGGTTCCCCTCCGCTCTTCCTCCTTGGACTGAAAAGTCCTACTTTCCCTCCAGAGCCAGCTCACTTCCTCATGCAGCCTTGCTGCCCCTGTCAGAGTTTATATCCCCACCCAAATCCTCAGGCATTTATACTATGATATTGATCGGTTTACATACCTTTCTCACCAACTGGGCTGTAACACCATTAACGACAAGACTGTGACATATGGTATTTACCTTTGTAACTCCCAGGACCGAAAACATGGTAGACACTGAAAAAAATCCTTCTCAAAATAAATGAAAACTCTTAGGAAGTATTTTTGCTTTAAAAATGTTGAGCATGAACCTGAGACTTTTGGATCTACCTTCTTGTTTAAAGAAAGATAAAGATGGAAGAACTGGAGAAATGATACTATTAGGAGACAGTCATAATGTGGATTTTATGGACAGTTGACCTCATTTCTTTAAAAATTCATGGCATGGAAGAGAAGGGAGGGGATAGGCCAGGGGCTCTTCTAGAATAAAAGAGACAAACATATATCACAATCAAATGCAATGTGTAAATCAATTATAAAGACATTTTGGAGATGATTAGGGAAATCTAAGTATGGAGAGGGTATTAGATAAGTTATTAGTGTTCATTAGGTATAAAGTAGTATTTGGGTTATTTTTAAAATATCCTTTAGGGTAAAATAATGTGATATAGAGAATTTTCTTTAAAATCCTACAGCAAAATAAAAAAAGAAAAAGTTGATAAATATACAAATAAGGTATAGTTGGGGTATGTGATATAACAAAAAATAAATATTTGGCTTTTATTCCCCATTGCAGCACAGAGTTCCTAGATCCTTTGGAATTTCCTGAGCAATAAGGACTATCTTTTGTTGTTCATAACAAGCCCCTTCCAGCCACAGCTGAGTTTATACAGACATGATGACTCATGGGGGCCCCTAGATGGCTTCAGGATGGGGGCTGGCCACCAGTGGAACCAACCACGTGATCAGAGGGTCAGAACTCTCAACCCCACTGCCGTACCTCTGAGGAGAAGAGAGGGCTGGAGACTGAGTTCAATCACTAGTAGACAATCATGCTGTGTAATAAGATTTCATATAAAGTTCCTATATGGTGGGGTTCAGGGAGCCTCTGGGTTGATGAACACATTGATGTTTGGCCACCTGAAGAGGCAGGAAAGCTCTGCCGCACCCCCACTACCCCCATATTTTGCCCTGTGCATCTCTTCTGAACAGCTGTGTGGCTGTTCCTGAGCTGTATTCGTTACAACAAAGCGGTAATTATAAGTAAGACACTTTCCAGAGTTCCGTGAATCATTCTAGGGAATTGTCAAACCTGAGGAGGGGTAGCCTGGGAACCCCCAAAGTTGTAGTTGGCCAGACAGAAATGCAGAGGGCCTGGGGAGCCCCTTTGAGGCTGGAATCTGAAGTGGGGGCAGACTTGTGGGACTGAGCCCTTGACTTGGGGGTCTGCACTAACTCCAAGGAATTAGTGTTAGAGTTGAATTGAACGCTAGCACACTCACCCAGTTAGTGTCAGAGAATTGGGTAATTGGTCGTTGTTGAAAAATGACACAGGGTGATGATGGCAAAATGTTGATAATTGTGGAATCTTTGGAATGAGTATATGGAGGTCCACTATACCATTTTTCTATTTTAATGTGTTTCAAAATTTTGCTAACAAAAATATTAAAAACAAAGAAAAGGATATTCTTTCCAGATTCATTTGCCTGTTCCAAGAGAATATTTTTAAACTTTAGCCATCCTAGTGGAATGTGGTGTATCTCATAATGATTTAAATTTACTTCTCTTATGAGACTTTATGTAGGTGTATTGGGCATTTGTATACCTTCTTTTGTAGAGTGTCATTCCAATATATTTTACCAAAGGATATGAAAACATTTGTCCACAAAACGACTTGTGTAAGAAGGTTCATGTCATTTTTACCCATAATAGCAAAAAATAAATTATAAAAAGAAACAATCCAAATGTCCATCACCAGGAAAACAGATAAAGAAATGCTAGTATTTTATGTGATGGAATATCACTCAGCAATAAAAAATAATAAACTACTGTTATTTGCAGCAACATTAACGAATCTCAAAAACACTGTGTTGAACAAAAGTTGCCAGACACAAAAGAATACATATCTTATGATTTTGTTTATAAGAATTTAGAGATCAGGCAAAATTGATTTGCGGGGATAGAAATGAAAATAATGGTCGTCAGCGGAAGATGAATGGAAAAAGGCAGGAGGGAACTTTCTGGGGTGACACAAAGGTTCTATTATCTTGGCTGGGTTATTGGTCACACAGGTGTATACATTTGTCAAAACTCATCAAATTCTGTGCTTAAGATCTGTGCATTTCACCATATATAATGACAGTTCAATTTAGAGGGATAAAGAGAGGAATACCTAATACAAAGGGATATGTTGTTAGTAGTGGAATTTCAGACATTAGCAAGGGAGGTATTTTAAGGTAGAAGGACATATCTTTTTTGTCTTTCCGCCAAGTGTGAACCTGTGATTCAGGACCGTCTGTGTTCACTCCGAAAAATCCCTTTTCTTAGGCATCAATGCAGAGCAGCTGGCCACCCCTGAGATCTGAACTTCTTTTGCTGCAGTCTCAATCCACAATTCTTAGTATGACGCCATGGAAACAGCACTAGCTTTCTCTACAGGCCACACAAGTGACCCTGCTCCTGACATCCTCCTTGGATGAAGAAGCAGAAATATTATTAGCGATAAGTGGACTGCATTTGACTGAAAGGAACACAGTGGAGAGGCATATGTGATTATTTGATTCTAAGAATTTATCCAGTGGAGTTCAAGGTTCTCAGTTCATACAGCTTACCTGTTGGACTTCTCTAGAAGTAGGAAAGAAGGCTTAGTAAAGAGAAGGCCTAGGTGGAAAGCAAAGTTGTTTTGAGACCGCTGTTTATTTTGGTGTTTATGCACTAGAAATACATTTAGCGAACTAAAACAATCTTAAGCTCCCCAGCCAACAGAGCAGACCCCCTCTTGGCCAAGGCGGCCCCAGAAATACCCTAAAGTTGAGTTGCTGGCCACGAGAAGAGAGGTCAGACCTGCCTCATCATGCCCCCTTCCTTTCTTGGAGATATCCTTTGTAACTCATTAGCAGGCCTAAGGCTATGTAAGATAAAGCTTAACCCACACCTGCAGGTCATCAATTTATATAGCAGATCACTTGATTCAGGGTATATGTCCAGTGACTTGTCTCTGATTAACAGACTTCCTTATCTTAAAACAGTCCAAGCCTTTAGAAAAAGCTTCCTTTCTTTAATCTATCACAAATCAAAGAATCTTTAAAACCATCTATAACCTGTAGCGCCCCACTTTGAGATATCCTGCCTTTTCGGACCAAACCAATGTATGCCTTCTATGTACTGATTTATGACTTTATGTGTAAGTCCTGTCCCCCTGAAATGTATAAAACTAAACTGTAACCCAACCACAGCGAGACCACTTGCTCAAGGCTTCTTGGGCGTGGTTCTCCAGGCCATAGTGGCACATATTTGGATTTGAATAAACACTTTCTTATAATTTTATTTATTTATTTATTTATTATTTTTATTTTATTTTATTTTTTTGAGATAGAGTCTGACTCTGTCACCTTGGGTAGAGTGCAATGGTGTTGTAGCTCACTGCAGCCTCAAACTCCTAGGCTCAAATGATCCTCCTGCCTTAGCCTCCCGAGTAGTGGGACCACAGGTGTGCACCACCACACCCAGCTAAGTTTTTCTATTTTTGGTAGAGACGGGGTCTCACTCTCACTCAGGCTGGTCTCCACCTCCTGGGCTCAAGCAATCCTCCTGCCTCAGCCTCCCAGAGTGCTAGGATTACAGGCATGAGCCAACATGCCCCTCCAGAATAAACCTTTTAAAATTATTTTGCAGACTTTAAGTTCTTTTCCATTGACAATTACATTAGTAGTATTTGTTTAGACCACAATAAACTGTGTTAATCCTCCCCAGGTGAAGGTATTGCTGTCCCCATTTTGTAGTACAAAATTGAGCCTCAAAGACATTAAGAAACTATTCATAGATCAAGACCATTTAGTTGGTAAGTAGTAGAGATGGGTGTGATGGACCATATCCCTGGGGCCTTGCCATTGTAATGCACCCTGGCTGACTTCTAAGGGGAGAATCTGAATCTAATTACTGGGGGGCTTTCTCTGGAGCTCCAAAGGCTCCTATGCCTGCCTTTCACAGCAACTCTCAGGTAGTTACTGACAGAAGTCAGCGTATAAATACCCCGGCCCCCTCACCCTTGGGTGGGATGCCTCTTGGAGGCATGTAAACACTGACTTCCACATCTGCTCAGCAAGATTAAGCTTCTGCTGCCTTCTGTTGCAGCCGGCTTGCTGGATCCCCTTTGTGGGCTGCCTTTCCTACTCTGTGTCACTCTCCTGATCGTGTGCCCTGCCAGGACCTCCTTCACAGGAATGAGTCCTCATGCCAGTCCGATTCTGAGGCACTCAAACTAAGACAATGAGATTCAGACCCAAGGTTTTTGACTTCACAATTTGTTATCATGCTATAAATTATAGGTCAAACCGAAACTGTGATCGTTGACCATTTTTTGACCTATAACAACGGCAATATCGCGCAGTTCAACCGAATCGTAGTAGGAGTGTGTGTGCATGTGCAGCCATATAAATAAACACATGAAAATGCACACACACACAAAATGCACATGCACGCATGTGATATAAACATAGCACACTTTCTATAATGTAAGGAGGCCACTTGCTTGGTCTTTCTAAAGCAAAAGTCTTTGCATCTCTCCCTTCATTAAATTCTTTAGTAATTGTATCACTTTCCTGGCAAAATCCAGGTTCTCTAGAATGATATAGATATCCCATTATCTTCCAGCCCCAGCCGTTTTCTCTGGCTTGTCCTCTGCCCTCTTTGTTCTGTTTTGATATTACTAAACTGCTTAGAATTACATAACAAAAGAAAACTGAAAACTGTGTTATTTCACATTAACAAATCTTTGCCCTCCCCACTGGCAAATGGTCTTATGTCTTTCTATGCTCAACAACCAGAAGTTATTTCTGTGGCTCCTTTTACCTGGGGTGAATGAGTCCAGCCCTCCCAGGACCATCTCTTTACCTTGGAAATGAACCCATGACTCTATTAATCATACTGAGCTATAATATTTCCATTTTCTTGACTGTTTTCCCTATCACAGTGTGTGCTACTGAGGCCAAGGCCTGGTTCAATCATCTCTGCGTGTCCAGTATCTATCATAAAGCCTGGTACATGGTAGGTGCTCACTAAATAGTGTCAAATGAAGACAAAGTCAGACTTCAACTTTGTCATATAGGTTTCAGTAAAGCCTTGTGCAAAAAAGGTAGGTGAGCAATGCCTAATTCTTTACAGTGCATTGTGATTATATACTCAGAAACAAAAATAAAGACACATGACCTTCTGATACATGGTCCCAAACCAGATCTGAATATTTGACCCAAAGTGTACTAGGAAAATGGAGCTATGCTAAATTGTGAAGTCTGAAGGCATACTGCCTCCATTCAAACTCTGACTCTACAACTAACTAGGGGTATGCCCTTGGGCAAATCTCTTTACCCTCCAATGCCTTAATTCCACCTCAAAGAGCTACTGCAAAGATATTCCAGTTTGGGCACTAAATACAGGCTATGGATAGTTGTAATGCTAGCAAGAGCATGGCATTTAATCTGGATTCCCTGTAAACACTGAACTTTGGTCTCTATATCTGCACTCAAGATAATTTATTGATTACTGTAACAAATGTTCATATGTCTGCCATGTCTGGCATGATACCAATCACAGTGATGAAGACAGACCCAGGACTTTTCCTCCTCGAGTTTCTTGTCTAATGAAGGAAAACAGGGAATTGGAAAAATCACATAAGTTGAGAACTGAGGCTGAGCCAAGTTAGAAGAAAGGAGTAGAAAAAGAAGATGAGAAGCTATATAAAGGAATGTGGAGACTTTATCTTAACGGCAATGAGTTTTCATCAGAAAAGTAACTTGATTGGAGTGCACCTTTGTGATAGCTCTTAGGCTGCTATGGACCAAAGGGAATTTGGGGGGAAAGGATAGAGGGCAAAGCAGGAGAAGAGAGATTTCACAGGCAGCATTTGTATGTATCCTGGCAAGAGCTGATGGGAGCCTGAACTAGCAAAATGACGGTGAGCATGTGCAGTAGTTTCTTAGGGCTGCCATGACTAAGTATCGCAAACATGGTAGTTTAAAAAAACCAGAAATATATTGTCTCACAGCTCTGGAAGTTAGGATCCCAAATCAAGGTGGTGACAGGGCCATGTTCTCTGAATGGTCTGCAGGAGGATCCTTCCTTACCTCTTCCTTGCTCCTTGTGGTTGCAGCAATCCTTGCAATTCCTTGCCTTACCAATCTCTGCCTTGTCATCACCTATTACTCTTTCTGCATATCTCTCTGCCTCTGTGTCCAAATTGTCCTCTTTTTATAAGGATGCCAGTCACTGGATTAGGGCCAGCCCTACTCCAGTGTTATCTTAACTGGATTACATTTGTAAAGACCTCTTTCCAAAGAGGGCCACATTCACTTGTACTGGGGTTAGGACCCAAACATGTCTTTTGGTGGCACAAAATTCATCCTACAGAAGAATAGAACCAGATAAATTAATTTGGGAGACATCACTACATGACTGATTCATTGGGGATGGCAAGGGATGTAGAGGAATCAAATATACTGTTAAGAAAGCAGACCTGGGTAGATAGAAGGTGAATAATGAATATTGGGTGAATAAAGGTGCAAATCACAAAGGAGACTGGGAGAAGGGCAGACTTTATAGGGCAGATGGCATGTGCAGTTTTAGACAAGCTATGGGAAAAACTACCTTCAATAGCCTCAAAATCCTTTAGGGACACTTGTCTGGGCAGAATTTGAGAATTGGAGATTGGATTTCTAGATGGCATAACCTCAGTAGTAAACACCAAAAAGCAAAACTTGAGATGATGTGCAGGTGAAATGTTTCAGTAGATTTGCAAGAGCATGAAATTTGGAAGCATAAACTTTGTGTTCTGAGTGCTTAGCAATTACACATGAAAGCAGCTCATGTTGTATATGTCTGGGATCACCAACTTTCTAGATTAATGTGATGATGACTCATTTAATATTTGGGTAATACTTTAGTTTATAGACTCTTACTACATGCATTAAAAGATTCAGTCCTTCTGATAATACTGGGTCTTAGGTCCCACAGCCAGTAAGGAGCAAATGTGGCAGACAAGCCCAGATCTTCTGATTCCAAGACTGCCACTCGTTTCATAATACCTCACTGCCTCTAAGATGTTGCTTGATTCGGACTCCTCATTACCATGTTTGCTTTCTTGGCAACAGCCACCGACACACAGTGCCAATATAAATTGCTCATATATATCAACACAGAGGATCCCATTTTCCTCAGCTCGAAAAATCACCCTCCTTAGAAAGGAGACATCCGTGAAAAATATATAGATTTAAATCCTCTGTCTTCAACATTGTGTAATATTTTTTTTCCAGAGAAAGGGAGCAATATATCTTTGAAAGCAACTTGATGCCCCTAGATTATAAAGTGCTATATGAAAACAAGAAAATTACTGTAAAAAAGCACTGAATGAATTTTTAAATGTAAAAATAATATAAAATAAATTAATATAATAGATTTTCCTCCAAATATTTAAGGGACAGAGTAGCTTTGAATTTATAATACCTAAATATTATTATAACAATAAATAGGACTTTTGGGAATTATTTAATCCATTTTTCTTTCCTAGGATCAGCTATATCTAATTCAGGGCTTCACAAAGATTACTCCACAGATGCTAATTTTTTTGTTTTTTTTTTTAAAGAGAGTGATGGTGGGAAATCTTAGATGAAATTAAATCAATTTACTTATTGCGGGACTTCTCAGGGCCTTTGGTATGCTAACATGTTTACTGAACCTCTAAGTATAGGAATGACATAAATGAATATTTGTTAAACTTATTTGATCATAAACCCTTTCATCACATAAGATCCTGAAGACCAGCTTATGATATAATATACTTTAGGGAGCAATCATTTAGGTAATCAAAAAGAATGAATTTTTGTCTAATTTTGAGAATCAACAGAATCAGAGATTTCTGAGTTTCCTTCCATATTTCATTTCTATATTTAACTTCAATATCAATCACATTCTTATTTAATATGTGACCTAAATTTTAGCTCCTACAGTGTAAACTATAAGCAGCCAATAAATATTTATTGAGAACTTACTATGTCCTGGGGCATTGTTCTAGATACCAGTCTTCTGAAGATGGATAAGACAGCAAATATGTCTGCAAAGTAGTGTCCTTTCTAAAATCAAAGTCTTCAGCTCCCTCATTCTTCTGAATACTACATTCAAGAATTGAAATTCTTCTTTTGCCTTATATAATTGATCTGAATTCTTTTTTAAATACAGTTTTCATGGGGCAGAGATCAGAGAGTTAGTCAGATCAAAGTTCTCATTTTGTAAATGAGGCAAGTGAAACACAGAGGTAGAAATAACTGGTCTAAAATTATAAAGCAGTTAAAGATGTAAGTGAGGTCAAACTCAGGATCAATCAGTCACCTTTTGGTTACACCAGCCTGTCTTCCCTTTGTTTAATTCTGAGCCTTCAATGAGTTACTCAAATCCTTAAGTTACAGAGTCCACATAGTTAGAACAGTAGCTTGCCTGATTCTTGATAAAATATAAGGAACTGCTTGCAGTCCCAACATCCAAAACTTATCCATGGAAAGTGGCTGGAATGGAGACACATATGGACTTAAATCCTATCTCTGCCACTAACCTGCAGTGAGAATTGGAAAAAGTTCTTTAAGCTCTTTGGGTCTTAGTTTACTGATCTCTTTAATGGAGGCAAGACTAAGAACTAGTACTACAACAATAATGAAATTACAGAAATGAAATGCCTAGTGTTGAGGTTGTGCTCAATAAATATTGGAAAAACTAAAAATGCACATTGATGAGATTGTTTAACGAGTTCACTAGGTTTAATCTCATCCTCTATGATACATATAATCTAAGGCAGGGTTGGCCAATACATGGTCTACACACTATTTCACCCTCCTCAACGGAAGCTTCTCTGGGGCAAAAAAGACTGGAGGGTTCAAGCAACTCTCTGGAAAGAGAGGTAAAAAGAGTGAAAACAAGACACAAATCAACATCCCAACAAGCTGTCCCATTACACATGTATCACATAGTGTTTCATTTATATCTTATATTTAAGCAATTTGAGGACAGGGAATATGTTTTGTTCTTTTTTGTATCATTCAAGCACATTATAAGAAGCAGTTCCTTAAACAGAGCCTCACATACCCTAAGCACTTACTGCCTACCGTGGTGGTCCCCAACCATTTTGGCACCAGGAACAGGTTTCATGAAAGACAATTTTTCCACCGACAGGAGTGGGGATGGTTTCAGGATGATTCAGGCATATTATATTTATTGTGTAGTCAAACCTCTCTGCTAATGATGATCTGTATTTGCAGCCACTCCCCAGCACTAGCATCGCTGCCTCAGCTCCACCTCAGATCATCAGACATTAGATTCTCATAAGGAGCTGCAACCTAGATCCCTCACATGTGCAGTTTACAGAAGGGTTTCCACTCCTATGAGAATCTAATGCTACCCCGCTCCCCATCTGACAGGAGGCAGAGCTCAGAGCTCAGGTGGTGACGCAAGTGATGGGGAGTGGCTGTAAATACAGATGAAGCTTCACTGGCTCTCCCGACACTCACCTGTGCAGCTGGATTCCTAACAGAACACCAACCAGTCCGCGGCCTGGAGCTTGGAGACCAGACCGCAGGCCTACAGGATGGAAGAAATAAACAGATGAATGAAGGAGTCCTCTGCAGATTCTACTGCTGAGGCCCTGGTCCATTTTTCCTTGTGTTCTGCCTTTGCTGTGCTACGAACCAGAGCTGCCCTCTGCCTTCACATACCCATCTGCTTCCATTGTCTATTGGGCAGTTTTGCTTTCCTCTCTGAATCAAACCACCAGCATTGAATCAAGACTTATTACAAAACACAATCCAGCCAAGGGACACCTAGGGAAAGA
This sequence comes from Propithecus coquereli, assembly GCF_000956105.1. Classification (NCBI taxonomy): domain Eukaryota; kingdom Metazoa; phylum Chordata; class Mammalia; order Primates; family Indriidae; genus Propithecus; species Propithecus coquereli. The sequence continues at coordinate 14,812,755 of NW_012137191.1, forward strand.
ATTACCTACAGCATCTTAGCAGAGCCCAGCTAAATAAAGCACATGACACATTTGACAAAAAAGCAAGATTGTGACTATAGCTCAAAGTAGAGCAAACAGCAGGGCTTTGAGACATGAAGAAGGGCGGGAAAAATTATTTACACACTGTAGACCATTAGCCCAGAAAGTAGAAGATGAAAGTGATCCGTTAGTGTGGGATTTGACACACCAGAAGCCCCTGCTGTCAATGAAGCATCCGTCTTCAGATCAAACTGGCAGTCTATGAGGAAGGCTGCCAAGCCCTGCCATCTGAGTCGCGTCTCATCGCTGACACTTGGGTGCTGCTTTCTCTAGTTTATACTTTATGAAAAAGTCTCCAATAAAAAGCCTCAGGGACTTGGGCTCTGCAGACACATGTCTGTAATTTCTCTTGTCATCTTACAGAAAGTAAAGATAAGGCGTGGTGACTGTCAGTTGAACTGAAGCAGGGAAAGTCCTTTAGAGATGCTTCAAGGACAGTCACCAGTGTTTACATGCTGGCTGGCAGCACAAGGAGAAAGTCCCTTCTTCACGGAATCTTGCCTACCTAATTCCAACCTGCTGGGATCATTCACTTGCCACATTTACACCTGGTCTGGGTCAGATCATTACACGTTTGTTTAGACCCCTGGGCAATTTTCCGGTTGTTCTGTGTCTATAGTTGAGACCTAGCAAGTCCCACCTCTGCCATCAAGCCTTTTTCCATAGTTGTCTGAAGCATTGGTCTAGGTGACCTCTCAGTGTCCTTGGAGGCGTGGAAAACTGGGATTTGTAGGCAGGAGAACCTGAATTCAAAGTGCATGTCCAACACTAACCTCACGATGCCGACAGCATGAAGCATCCCTTTGTACCTGTGGGGGACAGTACTCATGTCCAGACAAAATAATTTGTGATATAATGGAATGACTGGAAACAAGCCAAATGTCTCATAAGGGCTGATAAAAATTATGGCACATCCATACCTTGGGGAAAACGTCTTCTCTATTTCTGATGCTTCCTTTGATGTGGAGGAAGCTCCACTAGGGTAATCTCTATTCTCCTCTATCCCCTCTGTTGCTTTTCCCTAGAAAAGGAGGGGTGACTTTTCTCATTGGCGAGCTTGGGCACAATAAACTGGACATGCTTACCTAGTCCTTCCTTCCTATGCCTTGGGAATGAGATGCATTTTTCTCTATAGGGGCAGCACCTGCCTGTCTAGTGCTTCCTGGGGCTGGGGAGAAAATTCTGTCTAATCCTGGGGTTCAGTATTAGGCAGTCTTCCAGTCTTCAGCTGTTAGCTGCTGTGTCCAATATCAGTTTCATTAGGAATGAAGGTGATATTTATTTCTCAAATAGTTCAGAACTCAGGTAAGAAAGATGGTTGTTATTTTCTCCCCAAAGCCCCAACATAATACCATGAAATAATTTAATTCAAGGTAAAAACAATAGATATACGTTTATTGACATAGAATGACAGAATGATGTTCATTATAAATTGACAGCAAAAAGATCATGAAATACAAAGTATGCTATGATTCTCTTTTTGTTTAAAATATATATATTTATTTTTATGCAACATGTAACAATAGGAAAAAAAGTCTCAAATGGCAGCGTGACCATTTAATAGCAGTTATTTTGAGTTGGTAGGATGATGAGTGTTTTTTAATATTCTCTTTGTAGATTATGTGCATTTTAAAAGAGTCTACAATAAAAGTATATTCCTAAAAATACCAAAGTTATTTATCTGCTAAAAAAAAAAAAAAGAAGTCATTTTCAAAATTGTCAAAAACACAAATGTCTCACACTTACCTTTTCATGAGTTCACTGCTTGGATTGTTAGCTCAAATCAGAAGTAATTACATATTTGGTTGGGGACCATCTGGTGTCACTGGTTTTAAATGGGCAAGTTTCTAAGGGCTGTAAATCTCTTTGAGTTTCAGAATACTAAGGATGAAAAAGAAAAGCTACATCCAAATTTGAATAATGCTGTACGCTCAGTATGTGTCAAGTAAAAGGGAAGGGACAGAGTGATTAATAAGCAGATCACATGACAATGTAGAACTGTCTAGCTAGAAAGCACCACGGCGTTGTTCTAGCCCACAGCAGCGGCAGGAGCCCACCCTCTGCTTTCCCCGCAGCAGACGCTGGTCATCGGTCTCAGTGGCTTTCTCTTTCTCTCTATTCCCGTCCCTATCTCAGTTGCATCCTCTACTTCCAAGAAGCCACTGCGCATTCTGCAGCTTTGGCATCTGTCTGGACCATTTATTTCACAGGTGAGTAAACTGAGACACGTGGGAGTTCAAAGAGTCACACAGCTGACGGCAGGACCTGACACCAAATCTTCAGTTCAACCCAAAGCACTTTGACTGAGCCTTTTGTATGAGCAACTCACTGCCCTACGTCTTGTGGAGCTGCTTAAGCTAGGCTAGGAGAGGGTATTCAGCTGCCTCCAGGAAGTTTACACTCTACTCAGAGTTACTCTGATGCATGGCAGAAGATAAGAAAACTACATACTACAGAAAAAATTGAAGTACAAGGAGAGAACTGAGAGAAAGAGACTAACGATTGGAAAGATTGGGAAACCTGGTGCTCAATCCACTTCACAGCGGTAAACTATATATTACCAACACGAGCCTAGCCCACAGGTGCTCGATAAATGCTAATTGAATAAATTAGTAATTGAAGATTAAAAAGGATATGTATACAGTTTTCAAATAATTTATATATGTATATAAATTGTTATAATCAAACAGGTGATTTGATTCAAATTATGTTCAGATTTAAATTTGAATCATCTATCTATAAATATATATAAATTGCATTGTCCGTCCTAGAGCAGCTGGAGCGGCAGCAGCGGCAGCAGCAGCAAGAGGGACTCGTGTACACACGCTGCCGCTGGGCCGGGCCGGGTGTCCGGCAGAGCTCGGGAGGGATCATCGTCGCCTGGGCCTCCACCCCCGCTCCCGCTGCGCGGCAGTTCAATGCCCAGTCCCCAGCTCGCCAGCCTGTTTTACTGGAAGACACGTTGCACATACAGGGCGATTCTGAGCTTGAGGGCACACTTGTGCCGGGCTCAGCACAGCGTTGTCGCTGACAAATAAGCCTGCAGGTTCTATGTGCCCTAATCAACACTGAAGATTCTGGACACCGGGACTGGCCTCAGAAATAGTTGGCTTTTTTTTTAATTGCAAGCATATTTATTTTAATGACTCCAGTAATATTAAGCATCGAGTACAAAAGTGGAAAGTGGCCCACACTTTCAACGTGTCTCACTAATGCCTAAATGCAGTGAAGGCTGCTTAAGTTTTGTGTGTAGTTGGACTTTTTGGAGTCCGAAGGAAATCCATTTGCGAACGCTGACAACCAAATTGAATTTGGATTCCAGTGGATTCTGAATACTTCGCTTATCTTGAATGGAGAAGCTTCATAAGGAATAAACAAGTCGAATAGAGAAAACATTGGTGGATATTAGGCATTTGAGTGGTCTTTTTCATGTTTTCTGCTGTGAAACATTTCAACATTTATCTTTTTTTTTTTCATTTTCCCCATCATACTCATTCACGCACACTCACACTTTTCATTTGCCATAATGAACCGTCCAGCTCCTATAAAGATCTCCTATGCAAACACGTGTTTTCTGATCACTCAAACTCTACCAGTGCTGCTCTGAACAAGTTGACAGAGGAACTTAAGAAGTATGGAGTGACAACTTTGGTTCGAGCTTGTGATGCTACACATGATAAAGCTCCAGGTGAAAAAGAAGGAATCCAGTTCTAGATTGGCCATTTGAGGATGGAGCTCCACCCCCTAATCAGATAGTAGATGATTGGCTAAACCTGTTAAAAAACAAATTTCTCAAAAAAAAAAAAAAAAACAAACAAATTTCTCGAGGAGCCAGGTTGCCGTGTAGCAGTGATTGCAGGATTGGGAAGGGCTCCTGCGCTGGGTGCACTTGCTTTGACTGACTGTGGAATAAGCACAAAGATGCAGGTCAGTTTATTAAACAAAAGAGAAGGGGGACATTGAGTTCCAAACAGCTGCTTTGCTTGGAGCAATACTGACCTAAGATGTGATTACACTTCAGCGATACCAAAGGGCATTGCTGTGTTCAGCAGAAAGAAATGTAACCGAGGCTGACTTGATTGTGGCATTTAGAGGGAACTCTCGGTACCTGGACATGTAAATCTGGAATCTTACCTGTGTCATCAAAGTTGTGATGGATACGGTGCTCCTCGACCACTCTCCTAATGACTGGAAAAAGGCAAACAGAAACAAAATCCCTCTATAACATAAGTAAAATGTTTAAGAAAAGAGAAAAAAAAAGGATTAATTCAGTGAAGGATGATTTTGCTCTTAGTTCTGGAGTTTGAATATCTTCCAGGGTTGAATTTTTCAAAATCTTCTGTCTTTTCAAACTTTTTCAAAATAGGTCTCCAAGGAAAACCAGCAGAATATTAGCATGTGCAGAACTGTGTGTTTGGGGAGCACACTCTTCCATTATGCTTGGCACACAGATCTCACTGTGATGGGATTTTTTTCTTTTGGGGGTATATTTTTCCCCTTTTCTCTTTTTTCTCCTACACGCCCCTTCTTCCTGATATGAGTTGTAGATGGAATAAGAGAAGCCTTTGTGGCTGTAGATGTGCATGCAATCCGGCAGCCTTCAGTCCACCTGGGCACTTTTAGAAAAAATAAAAATAAAAAAGCAGGTGTGTGTGTGTGTGTATATATATATATATATATATATATAATCCAGTGGTTGTTAGTCTTTACTGACGAGAGAGCGTTCATGTTAGTTTCTTTTCCTCAAAACCATATCTAACATTAGACAAAGTAGCCGAGAGCCTTTCGTCTTGATAAACTAGTGCAGAAATATCATTTTCAGAGGCGTCTCTTCTCAAAGAATTTAGCTGAGAGTCAAATCATTCTTCTCTTTCCCAACCAATGAAGCTAAGTGAGTATCCCAGAAACTCGTCTTGTGCAGGGGAGGACTCCAGGCCATCACTAAAAATGCATCCAGGCAGAGAGCGCACTTTCTACACCCTGTAGAATTGTGGGCTGTTGCATTACTCTGATTTCCTGTCTAATGATGTCAGAGAATGCTGGTAGTTTAAAATTTACATTTTAGGACTTATTTGTACTTCAAATTTTCAGGAACAGTCAAAGGAGTAGCAGAAAATTCACAATATTTTGGGCTTGAGAAATACTTGTGGTGGGTATTTTCCAAATACCCCCTATATGTACAGTTCCATTTGACCACTGATTACCTTGAACTTTCTTTCTTTTTTTTTTTTATTTCAGCATATTATGGGGGTACAGATGTTTAGGTTACGTATGTTGCCCTTGCCCCCAGCCCCCAAATCCGAGTTTCAAATATGTCCATCCTTTAGGTGGTGCACATTGCACTCTTTGTGTATGCATATATCCGTCACCTCCCCCCTCCTC
>NW_012137191.1:14819352-14858878 GCF_000956105.1 Propithecus coquereli
CACCATTTATTGAATAAGGATTCTTTTCCCCAGTGTATGTTTTTGTCTGCTTTGTCAAAGATTAGGTGGCTATATGAGGACCGTTTTATATCTGGGTTCTCAGTTCTGTTCCACTGATCAATGAACTTTCTTACTAGGTTTTTTTTGAGATTTAAAAAAAAAATCACTGGTTTAAAACCAATGATGCATAGTGAGTATGTGTCCACAGGCCATAACAGGGTGGAAGAGAGATGTCAAGCAAGTCAATGAGTAGCAAAGGGACTGTGCTGCTTGCGAAATGGTGTAGTAGCATCTTTGTAAATTCTTTGCTGGGTTTAATGAGCTGATCTAGAAAAGCTGTTTTTCTGCTCCTTTATGGAAGGCAGTTATGCCCAGGCTACACTGACAAGCAGGGAGAGGGGCCCTTGTACTGTTTCCACTTCAATATTACATATTTAATAGTGCCCTGCTTCCAAGGCTCTGAATACAGGCTTAGAGGCATCTTGTCCTTCTGGGATTAGCTGTGCAGAGCCGTAAGCTTCCCATTTGGGTAGCATCAGCTAGGTCAGTAGGAATGGCCCAGGACCTCATCTCACACCTCGAATGTTGGCTGGCTACGTGAACTGTTTATTTCCTACGCTGGAGTTTTGATTTTTAACTAAATGCAAATCTGTAGATTCTCTCCTCCCCCATCCCACAGAGCAAAGCAAAACAATGCTTTTGGAAATCGTTTCTAGAATTTTAAAGTGAAAAACGATAGCACTATCCAAAATTATTTCAGAACACAATAGATCCCTTTAACATAGTCTCGAGATCAAAATAGCATACCCACTAAGCTAAGATAGGGTTGACTCCAGGGTTTTTGATCAATACCATTACAAACCTTTTCCCTTTGACATGCCCTGAATTTTGTTGTTTCGGGGGAGTGTGTGTGTGTGTGTGTGTGTGTGTGTGTGTGCAGTGTCCATTGGTATCAGTGCCTGAGTTAGGAAAATTCCATTCCTGATCCTGTTTTGAGGAGAAGGATGTATAAAGCAATGTGAAACATTAGCCCTTGTTTTGTTTTGTTTTAAATTACAGACTGATGTTAATTGTTCTCATAACTGGATTTTTTCCCTCAAAATTAAAACATTTTTTTTCTTTTGGATCTAATGAAGTATTGCTAGCTGAAGCCAGTCTGACATGGTGAGAGAGATGTCAGACTGATGAAAGGTATGTGGCCTGATTTAAAACCAAACCGTGGGCCGGGCACGGTGGCTCACGCCTGTAATCCTAGCTCTCTGGGAGGCCGAGGCGGGCGGATTGTTTGAGTTCAGGAGTTTGAAACCAGCCTGAGCAAGAGCGAGACCCTATCTCTACTAAAATTAGAAAGAAATTAATTGGACAACTAAAAATATGTAGAAAAAAAAAATTAGCCGGACATGGTGGCACATGCCTGTAGTCCCAGCTACTCGGGAGGCTGAGGCAGGAGGATCGCTCGAGCCCAGGAGTTTGAGGTTGCTGTGAGCTAGGATGACGCCACGGCACTCTAGCCCGGGCAACACAGTGAGACTCTGTCTCAAAAAAAAAAAAAAAACCAAACCGTGAACACTTTTAGAGAATAAATCATATTTTACATGCAAAAAATATATATAAATTTATATGTATGAATTTATATACATAAAATACATTAAAAAGACATATACAAGTCTTCCAATCATTTTACATACTGATGATAATTACCATAATATTTATCAGACCTGCACTGTTTTACAAAGGTGATTTTATTTGATTTCCTCAGATCTTATGGGTTAGGTAATAATATGCACATTTTATGGATAACAACACAAATAAAAAACAATCACAGTTAAAATTTGATTTTGTGGGATAGGTAGTCATCTGAGTGGTTTGCACACATGATCTGATTTATTTCTCAAATCAGTCCCATAAATTTGGTCTCACTGTCCTTTGTAAATGAGAGAATGGAGGCAGAAAGGGACCAATTAGTGCACCCAAAGTTGCTCAGCTCCCAGATGGGGCAGCCTGTGAAGAAACACAGGCCGTCTGACTGCAGAGAACGTTAGAGGCATCATAGTGTATGGTCTAGGAGTGGATGAGCAAATAATGCACACCCTTTAATATGGCCTTGCAAGGATGTACGGGGCACTAAGACTCGGGTGGGAACAGCCATCACAGGGCTATGAGAGCAGCACAAGCAAGACCTCACAGAGGTCAGGAGCCGGGAGGCCACTGGTACCTGCGGCATGGCAGGCATTCTGGATTGTGGCGTTTGACTTCAGACCAGCAAAATCTACATTTTGTGCCGGCCTCTAAGAACAGAGGAGAGGGTGAAATTCAGATTGTTTCTACAAGCTGTGTAGGTAAAATGTCCTTGTGATTCAGTGAACATATGTTCAAAATATAATATAAATTATATTTGTATTATAAATATAAATGACTACAGAAAAAGTGTGAGAGAATATTGGTAAAGCAGATGAGCTTCAAAGGATAAGAATTTTAATATAAAAAGTTTCTACAAATCAATAAAAAAGAGATTCATGTAAAACATTATGAAAATCCTGAACAAAGAAGTAAACTAGAACATGGTCATAAAAGGAGTATCATCTCGGTATTAATCAACTACATGAAAATTAAAAGAATGAGATATATATTTTCAAAGATTAAAAAGTGTCTAGTGTTGGTGAAGGAGCATGGAAACACAATCTCACATACTGCAGGGAGATTTGGCAATGTGTTTCGAAATTTTAGATGTGCATACTTTTTGATCCAGGAGTTTGACCTCTAAGAAGTTATCCAAAGGAATCAATAAGGTTTATGTAAACATTGCTTAAGTAATAGTAAAAAATATTAATAATAATGAAACAATAGCTTATACTTATCAAATTATCTACTAGTTACTGTGATAAGAATTTCGCATTTATTAAGTGGTTTAGTTCCTAAAACAATACCTTGAGATAGATATTCCATTATTATTTATTATTATTTGAGATAGATAACTGCCATTTTACAGTTGAGAAAATTGTTTCTTAGAGAAGTTGAGCAATGTAGTCAATTTCCTTAGGGATTATAAAAGAAAGCTCATTGTACCATTGTTTATAATAGCAAAAACTTGGGCACCACCTAACAGATTAGGTGGTTAGTTAAATAAATATAGGTACATTTACACCATGGGATGGCTCTGTTGAAAAGAATGAAATCTCTGTATATTGACATGAGGAGATAACCATCATATATTACTGAGTGAGAAAAAGGCAGCTACAGATACTGTATGTGTAATTATTTAAATATACTTAAGCATTTCAGTTATGCCCTTCAAAGTATTCACAAGTTATCTCTGAAGGGAAAGACTATGAGGTCTACTTTGTGACATGCATATTTTAGTAATAAGCATGTAATACTATTGGGGCTGTCCTGGAAAATCACCCCTCTTCTCTATCTGAGGTCTACACCGGTTTTGAAATGTGACGAAACAGTAATGCATAACATTCATCGGGTGTCGGGCAGGTGGGACTGGGGAGGAGACGGTGGGTATATTCACACCTAATGGGTGTGGTGCTCACCATTTGGGAATGGACATGCTTGAAGCTCTGACTCAGGTTGGGCAGAGGCAATACATGTAACCTCAACATTTGTACCCCCATAATATGCTGAAATTAAAAACTAAAAATAAAAAAAAATAATGCTAACAGGGCCGTAAATGACATCATTATTACTAACGAAGCTCATGTCAGAGAACATTGATAGGCAAGTGGATTCCAGCCTCCCCCACCCCTCAACCTGGGACACAGCCGTTAAGGCTAAGATTATGGGATAAAACGGACTGAGACGAGGACGTGTCCGTCTTCTTTCTTACTCACCGATCAGATTAAGTCGTTTCTCCTCCTCAGAAGGAGGCACAGGAGAGAAATGGTGGGCAGAGTGACATCAGAGTGATACAGAGAAGTAAGATCCAGTGGGAAGGGAAGAGCTTCCCCATCAACCATTCCTTATTCGTGATCTGCGACATCAAAGATACCCAAGTCCTAATCCCTGGACCCTGTGAATGTTACCTTGCATGGCAAACCCACTTTGATATAATCAAAGGGTGGAATTAAGGATCTTAAAAGGGGGAGATTATCCTGGATTACTTGTGGGGGGCCACAAATGCCATCACAGGTATCCTCATAAGAGGGAGGCCAAGGGTTGCTACTACGGAAGAGGAAAAGGGGATGTGGCTGGGTAAGTAGTGGGAGAGATGGAGAGAGATTGGAAGATGCCAGCTGCTGGCTCTGAAAACGGAGGAAGAGGCCATGAGCCAAGGAGTGCAGAAGGCCACCAGAAGCTGAAAAGGGCACAGAAACAAACTCTCTTGCAGAGCCTCCAGGAGGAGCCAGCCCCAACTTTTGCCCAAAGAAACTGATTTCTGACTTCCAGAACTGGAAGGCAACAAATCTATGTTGTTTTAAGCCACTAAGTCTGTGTTTATTTGTTGCAGCACTAACAGGAAACTAATATATGATCCTAAAAAAGTCAATAACTGTGTTTGCATCTTTGCCCAAAGTATTTAGAGGGTTCTGTTAACTATAATTAGTAGAAAATAACCTACATCCTTTCTCTCCCTTACGAGTGCACCTCCTACTAAACTCTACTTAAGGCAATGATCTGCTTCTCTCTCAAACACAGAAACACCGTGAGATCTTATTTGCCTGATATCGTGGATAACGGGAAAAGATATGAGCAAATTGTCCCAATATTGCCACATCCTTTTGCAGTGCTAACACTTCAACATTTGTCATTTTGCTGTTTTCCTTAAAAGAATCATGTATTCCTTTCTTAAATACATCACTCTGAACGCAGATTTGAACCGTACTTTTTTTTTTGGTAACTAAGGTTTATAAATGTGACTGTATAAAACAATAGGACCTCTGTACCGAAATGTTCTTAACACATTGGGATGTAATATATGGCTGTTCACTTCTATTTCAAATTCCCCCAGAACGTCTATGGTGTCTGAGTTCTATGGCTGGATTATTCCAATCATTCTGTCTCCTTCCCTGCTCTCTAGATGGCTGGTATACCTCCATGCCACTGCTTCTGTGCTCACTTTTAGCAAGCTCTAGCCTTTCTTTTTTTTTTTTATTTCAGCATGTTATGGGGGTACAGATGTTTAGGTTACATTTGATGCCCTTACCCTCCCTTCCCCCCAAGTCCGAGCTTCAAGTGTGTCCATTCCCCCGGAGGTGCGCATCGCACTCATTGTTTGTGCATATGCCCGTCCCCTCCTCCCCCCTCCCAAACAAGCACCACATGTACTCACCATCAAACTGGTATTAGCTGATCTAGCCTTTCTTAATTGCTGCTCCTGCTACAAAACAAAATAGGAAGTCAGATAACTCAGCTTGTAACAATAATTTTTGAAATAAATAAGAGCAAAGCTTTCTAAGAGGCTTTCTTGTGAGTAAAGTGCACAAACGCTTCTATATGAATTGGGCACAAACAAGCTAGCTTTGCAAAGCCCCAGTCAGCTAATTACCAGTACCCTAAATCATCTGTTTTTCTGTCTGTCAGGCTACGAGCTCTCTGAAGGCAGGAATTGTATCTTACCTATAAAAATTTTAAAGAGTAATAATTTATTGTGCACCTACTATGAGCCAGGCATCACCACTCCTCCCCCATAGAGCCATGGCATGTAGAGTGCATTCAGGAGAGTGCATGGTATGTAATATCCAACTCAAATGTTTGCGAAATGAAAAACTTGAAGCATGCTTGTCACTGCATGTGTCTCCCTCAAACAGTGCAATAAAGGGCAGGGCATTCACCGCTGAGTCCCAGGAACAGAAGGCACTAACAAATGTATCTTGTTACTCTGCTGTCAGGAGCAAGATTTTTATCAGGAAAGTTGTATTTCTGAAGACACCAGAATAATTTCCTCCTAATAAATTTCCATTTTATTCAGAGAAGCTGAGATTCTGCCAGGAGCTCAGAGCCTCCTGGGGGTAGGGCTCGGGCAGCTTTGTACTGCTGGATTAGATGTGTGTGCACGTCTGCGAGAGGCGGGGATGAACCCAGCCCAGGAAGACACATTGGGGTGTTTATAACAAGAGCACAATGGCACTGGCAGCATGGGCGTAGGTTCCAAGCACCCTTTGAAAAGGACCTGAAATGTGATGTTAATGGGCTTTCTTCTCTCAGTAGAGGAAGAAGTGAGTTTGCCTGCCTGTTCATTCATGCCAAGAGGAAACGAAATATTTTCCAATATCCATTTCAGATTTGATTCATGGAAGTTTGAAACACTGTTGATGCTGCATGGTTTTGTATTTTTTTTTTCCATTTTGAGGTTTTCTCATAAATTCTACATTTGCACGAGCACCCATTCCAAATGTGTCAAGAAAACACATCCAAGAAGGAAATTTCTGAAGGCCCTAATGGATTAATTCCTGCTAAGGGTATATGATAGGTTCAACTGTTTAAACATAGATGATATTTTTAAAATAGATAATAACAAGCTCAGTCTCTCTCTTCTTTCCTCTGCTTACAGTTTCTCAATCCTTTAATAAACAGAAGAAGAGTCTTGGGATCCTTTCCTTCTTTTTATTGAACGATGTTCTCCTTTTTACTGATCTCAAACTATATTTAAACTCCAGATTCTTTTCTCCACCCCCAAGGGATCAGCAAGCACGCTCTTCCGAACAATAGCTAATGAAATGAAGAGAAACGGTGTGGATTTTTTTTTTCCACAAAGAAATACCATTCCAGCCTGCAGACTAATTCCATTTGTGATTTAGAGAGGCCTGCACCTTTCCCCCTAGAAACTTCCCTGGGGAAAGGATGAATGGCCATCTCAATATTGTGTAAAAATTAGTATCAGGCTACAAATTATTGGACCCTATTAGGAATTTCTTTTAAGTAAATTAAGGTTATATATCACAATCTTCCAAGAGGCTTGGGTATTTTAACTCCTCCAAACTAAGAGAATATTTAAGATTTCCTGAAATCTACTAGTAAATATGTTGGAAGACAGGAGCTGGTTGTTACAAACCTAGCTTCTCTTTTGTGGTGTCCTCATTTTAAAAATATAATAGAAATAAGATATAGAATCTAATAACTGAAGAGTTTTTGGCAGATCAAAAGGATCACATGGTTAGCAAATCAGACATTGTGAGCCCAGCACCAATTCTCTAATCCATCAGGTCGCCAGGAAATTTAGGAGAAGATGCTATTTCTTGTCTGTGTGTGTGTGTGTGCACATTTGCGTGTGTGTGTGTGTGTGTGCGCGTGCATGTGTATTTCAAGCCATACAAGAGCAGTTCCTATTTCCTCCAGCCAGACATATCTGTGTTTATGTTCCATGTCTTTATTTCTTCAGTAATCATATTTAAGCCAAATTTTATTGTGTTTTCTATATCATTCAAGCAGCAAGTTGATATTGAACTCCAGTGTTCATGCAATATTGAGGAAATCTCTACATTACTGCCCAGCAAGGTGACTATAAATTAGACAGTTCTTCTTAATTTCATAAAAATTTTAGCCATTTCTGGGTGGAAAGGCTGTTTTCTCAAGGCAAGTTCCTACCTTATGGATGTTCTCACACCCTTCACAATGACTTCCTTCCAAAATCATCTTCATTTTATTCCCCTGCATCCAAGGTATCTTAGTCCATTATATCTATAACCACACATGTCAAAACCCTTTAAAAAAAAATCTAACTGCTCCCAGCAATCTCTTTCATAGAAACTAAACTTATTATGGTTTATTATAGGAATTAAGAAATTAAGGACAGTTCAACTTCAGAAAATACATCATTGTAATTTCACCACATTAGTGGTTTAAATAAGAAAAACCACATTATCATTTCAAAAGATTCAGAAAAAATTAATAAAGTTCAATGCCTTTTATGGTGAAAAGAAATTCTTAGAAAATTAGGAATAGAAAGTAACTTTTTTAACTGATAAAAGCCACCTACCAAAATACCTAGAAAAAACATTATTCACGATAAAGAAGATTCAGAAGCATTCCTTTCAAGAGACAAGGTTATCTATTAGCAACAAAAGTTTGCAACATAATATTGGAGGCCATATATTGGAGGCTATAATGGAATATTGGAAGCTAAGTAATTTCTTTTAAAAAAAAAAGTTTCCTTGGCCCACAATCCTACTTTTTGGCAGATGCGGTATCTGGCGAAAGCCTCAGGCTGCTTCCACTCATGGTGCAAGGTGAAGGGGAGCCGGTGGGTGCAGAGATCACATAGCAAGAGAGGAAGAAAGAAAGAGCAAGAGGGGAGATGCCAGGCTCTTTTTAACAACCAGCTTTCCTGGGAACTAATAGAGGGAGAACTCACTCATTACTGCAAAGCTGCACCAAGCCATTCTTGAAGGATCTGTCCCCATTACCCAGACATCTCCCATTAAGCTCCACCACCCCCACGGGGGATCAAATTTCAACATGAAATTTGGGGGTACAAACATCCAAACTTTAGCACCAGGGAATGCCCCTTCTCATGCCATCGAGATAGTAAATAATATTTGAATCACCAAATAACGTGATCCTCTGCGTATGGTTCAAGTTTCAGATTACAAAAGAAGACAGCCCCTTCAGCTGCTCACCCCTTGCAATGGTTATTTAAAGGAAGAGAGAAAGGGGGTGAGCATAATTAGGTTGTTTTAGCCCTGTGTCTGCCACTTTCCTGCCACCTCACCATTCTGAAGGCCCTCTCTCACGTACCGTGCCCCAGTCCTCCCTGGATGGTTTCCCAGAGGAGCCCTGGACTGGGAGCAAAGAGGCCTGAGTCCCACTCCCAGGTCTGTGACCAACAGGCAAAGCTTAACTTACTGGACTTTCCCTAGCTGCTACGCACAATGCTTACCTCTCTAAGTGTGCTACTTCAGTTCATCTTTGCGATGCTCTACGAAATAGGCGCTAGTTTTAACTCCACTCCAGATTATGAAGTTGAAGCTCAGAGAAGTGAAGTGATTTGCCCAATAGTGGAACTGGATTGGAACGGAGGCATTAGGACTCAGTGTCGCTGATTTGCAGTGGGCCACCCATCAGTTCCAATTTCTTTGTCTGCTAAATGAGAAGCTCGAATGGATTTCCACATTTCCTTCTAGCTTTGATATTTTATGATATTTGCTGTCTCTTTCTCTAGTTTGCATGTCAGATTTTACAGAGGAAGCCAAAAATTTTGCCATCATTTCGGGAACGCAGCTCCTTGCTGAGGTCCTGCAGTCTAATTCTCAGTGATTGTACCTACGTTCTCAAGCACAAGAAGTTAACACAAATCCTAAATAAATTGTAGCATAAAAAATGATGCCCCATCTCCAACTGCAAAATATTAATGATGAGATTCCAATCTCTTTGTTCTTAATTTATGACTGCTTACTGAAAATATATACCACTCTTATAAAGTGTTACTTTTCTAAAAGTCCTCCATTACAGAATTCTGTATACTATCAATTCATTTGGCTAAACCAAAAAAAAACATCTTTTTTACATGCTTAGAAAGATAAAAAATGTGGAAAGATATATAGCAAGTTAGTGACATTAGGGCCTAAAACCCTTTTGCTGTTGCTGTTGTTGTATCTGATCTTTCCATAAATTTATATGCATTTTGTAATAAGAAGAATAAAGAACAAAAAACTAAAAACAAATAAACAAAAATCATTTCCTTTCCCCCTATCTAAAATCCTTACCATTCTAAATTGAGGAAAAAAATACACAGGATGGGAAGCAGGGCGTGGGGAGAGATTTCCCTGAGACGGAATCTAAATCGCACAGATTTCCGGTGTGCTTCGTGGAGGAGTGCGGGGACGGACAGAGAGAGATTGTTGGAGAGGTTTCCCCTCAGGACTTCTCTTCAGAGGATTTTGTTCTCCAGGGAAGCTGATGTCCTGAAAATGAGATTATAAAGCCTGTACCTTCTTTTAATTATACACTACAGCTCCACAATCCCTTCTTTGGAATTCTGAAATCCAAAATACTCTGAAAATTGAAAATGGGAAGCTTTCTTCAAAACTCATTTGGCTGCAACACCTAACCGTTTGCTGACAGTCTTGAGCCCACTTAGTGAGACAATGCATGTATTTTCCTGAAGAAATAGTAAGGCTGGATTACTATATACAATGAATTGCCTTTTTAAAATGTAAATAATTCTGAATTCCAAAATGTGTCTGGCCTCTTGGTTGAGAGCACAGTGACCTGTACCAAACTCAAGATTTGGTGCCATTTAAACTTTACAAGGGGTCGCGGCTCAGTTGTGTACATGCAGCTTTTTCTCTTCCTGGATTTTCCAACTAAAGTTATCCCTCATGCCACACATCACATTGGATTCGTCAAAGGAATGCAGAGAACAATCTTGGGAGGATAGGACTAGAGACCAAACCTCAGTGGAGAAAGCAAACTTTTAAAACAAATGAAAAATAATTACTAAATGAATATACTACTTTTTCCCCTCTTTCCCCTGGAAAATAGCCCTGCATTTCAAATTACAACTGCCCTTGCATTTTCTTGTTTTATCTACGCTGTTCTCTCATTGATAGTATTTTTATGGATAAGGTACACATACAGGATGATGGAGTTAGGCATATTTTTATAGATAGGCATTCTAGCCTTCATAAACATTACAGGCAATTAAATTCTCCAGGATGCCAGAAGGCGTATCAAGAAGAGAAAACACTTTCAGCATCCTAACTGGGCAAATGAGTCTCTTCTATCGAATATTTATTTATTTTTTACCTTGCAACACAAATAATGTGGGAGAAGAAAGATGCTGGTGAGGTTATCAATATAGGATAGGCTGGTTCGAAGAGAGGTAGGCAGATAATCACCTTGTAATCAAAACTTCTAAAAAAATTGAGCTACAAAATTCTTGGGCATTTTGCCCTGTTAGATCACAAACTCATCAACCCAATTTCAGCCTCAGAGACAAACTCAGCCAGGACTGGTCTCTTCCTCACCTTTATGACTCACACTTTCTATGGATCGGGACACATTTGTTTATGCAGGAAGCAAAGATCCAGTTTAAATTATTGAAATCAGCCCAGGGGACTATACCTTCAGAAAAAGACTCACACATTGGCTATTTCACAGAGCAAAATTTGGCCATGTGATTTCATGAGAGTCCATCACATTGGCTTTGTCTTCTGGAGGGATACCAAGCTCTGGAAAAGAGAAAACAGAAAACCAGATAAAAGTGACTTCTTAGCTCAACCCTCCATCTCCAGGTTTGTCGATACCTTCTTCTGATTCAGAATCTGTGACCCCAGAGCTTAGCTAAGACACAAAGTGTCAGTGCACGGCTCAACCTTGTGCAAGGCAGACTTGTGGAGAGAGAGTAACTCGAGGGACCCAAGAAGACCACCACGCATCTTTGGAGAAAACGGATGAGAGCAGGAGCACAGAAGTCAGAAAGGCCCCAGACGAATCCTGGCTCTGAGACCCGAAACCTGTGTGTCCTGGAGCTACTGATTCGAACCCTCTGAGTAGTTCTCCCATGTTCAAAAAAAGGCATTTGGATCTGCCTTGATGTGAGGATTAAGTGGGATCATATATGTAGAGCTGAGCAAAGCGCCAGGCATGTGAGCAGTCAATAAATTGTTGTTTTATTATTCCATCTAATATCCCAACTTCCTCCCTCTCCCCCCACCTTTCTTGCACTTTTAAGATTAAAAACAACAAATCATAATTTCAGGCTTACTTTTGCGGGGAACCAGAGTTATCTCTCCACCATTCTCTCAGAAAGCCTCACAATTAAAAACTAAAATAAAATGTTTACTCTTCGGATTTTATTTTAACCAGCCGATGAAATTTTTTATCCACCTTTGCTTTTCAGAAACCCTGCAGCTGACAGCAGGGAAGGCAGACAAGCAGCCTTTAGATGTCTCAGATTCTTGAATTTTCCACTGCTTATTAAAATTCTGTCTCACTCAGAGCCTGATCCCACAGGCCCCTGACTGCAAAGCCTACAGAGCAGAGCCCATTCCGGTTTTGTTCATTTATTCATCAAACATTTATTGAGTATCTTCTACATGCCAGGCACTGCACCAGGCTCGGGCCCAGCTCAATGAATAAGGCAACATTTCTAATCTCAGCAAGCTCAGTCCACAGGGGCATTAGACACACACATGCACACACATGCACAGAGACACACACAATTAAGACACAATGAAGAAAATGCAATGGTAGAGGCTTATCAGGAAGCAGAGAGCAGAGGACAGTATCCCTCGGTGAGCATGGAGGAGCAGCAAAACAGAGCTTCCTCATCATACAGCCTGGAGGGGCGAGACTTTCCCAAAGCCCCTGCTCTCGTTCAAGGGGACTTCCAACTGTTCAGTCTTCCTTGCTCTCTCCCTCTCTGTCATTTATCATTGTTAATCCTCCCCTCCCAGCTCCACTTGCTTTCTTTCGTTATATCTCTAGTATTTTAGAACAGCGTCTAGAACAAGTTGCTCACTTCACTGCACCTCGCAGATACTGTGCTTTTTACAAATCAGAGGTTGTGGCAACCCGTGGTGAGCAAGTCTGTCGGTACCACTTTTCCAACGGCACGTGCTCGCTTTGCGTCTCTGTGTCACATTTTGGTAGTTCGCACAATATTTCAAACTTTCTCATTATTATCATATCTGTTATGATAACCTGTAATCAGTGATCTTTAACGTTAGTATCGTAATTATTTTGAGCACGACTAACCGCATCCATATAAGACGCAAACTTCATTGATATATGTTATGTGTGTTCTGACTGCTGCATCAACCGGCCGTTCTCCGTTCTGTCTCCCTCTCCTTGGGCCTCCCGGTTCCCTGAGACACAAGAATATTGAAATCAGGTCAATGAATAACCCTACAATGGCCTCTAAGTGTTCAAGTGAAAGAAAGACTAACATGTAACACTCTAAAGCAAAAGCTAGAAATGATTGCGTTTCATCAGGAGGGCACATTGGCAGCTGAGATAGGCCAAAAGTCGGACTCCTGCACCGAACAGTTAGCGAAGTTGTGAATGCAAAGGAAAAGTTCTTGAGGGAAACTGAAAGTGCTACTCCAGTGAACACATGAATGTTAGGAAAGTGAGCAGCCCTATTGCTGATATGGAGAAAGTGTGAGTGGTCGGAATAGAAGATCAAACCAGCCATAACATTCCCCTAAACCAAAGCCTAATCCAGAGCAAGACCTTGACTCTCTTCAATTCTCCAAAGGCTGAGAGAGGCAAAGAAGCTGCAGAAGAAAAGTTTGCAGCTAGCAGAGGACAGTTCATGAGGTTTAAGGAAAGAAGTCATCTCCGTAACATAAAAGTGCAAAATGAAGCAGCAAGTGCTGAGGGAGAAGCTACAGCAAGTTATCCAGAAAATCTAGCTAAGATCAGTGAAAAAGGTGACTACACTAAACAACAGATTTTCAATGTAGATGAAGCAGCCTTCTACTGGAAGAAGATGCCATCTAGGACTTTCATAGTGTATGGGCCAAGGAAAAATTCCCCTTCACTTTTGGAAGGTTCTTTGAAAAATCAATTCACAAAAGGCAGATGAATTGGAGAAAAGGCATATAAATTTTATTAATGTGTGCAGGGGAGTCTTCAGAATGAAGATCAAAAGATACAGGGGAAATTGACCATTTTTATGCTTAGGTTCAACAAAGTATGGCCAGCTGTGTAGAAATATGAGTGGATACAAGGGCATAATCTAATGCCAGTAGACTGAGTGGGGAAATCCACCCAGGCCTGTTTGTCTAGATTCCTCTTGGCCTCTCTGAGCATGCATTCCTTCCTTCTGGGTGTGGGAGAGGACCCTCCCTGGAATAGGGGTCTTATGACCTACAGCCAAACAAGGTGGGTCAGATCTTTATGGCCAGTTTTTATACAGAATGGCAGAGGGAAAGTTAGAGTAATATTTTTAGGTTTTATGGCTAGCTTTGAGTAAAAGTAGTTTAGGTTTCTGTGACCTGCTTCGGGAAAGAGGGATTCTAGTTTCTATGGCCAGCCTCAGTGAAGAATGGGACTGAGAGACAGGAGGGTAAGAGAAGGTCAGAGAAAAACTTTTGCTTCTCAGGCTGTTTCTGAGGCCTTTATTTTGGGGTATTGTTTCCTGAGTCCCAACAATAGCTAGAGAGGAGAAGTTAATGCTTGGCTTCAAAGCTTCAAAGAGCAGGCTGAGTCTCTTGCTAGGGGCTAATGCAGATGATAATTTTAAGTTGAAATTAGTGCTCATTTACCATTCCAAAAATCTTAGGGCCCTTAAGAATTATGCTAAATCTACTTTGCCTGTGCTCTGTAAATGGAACAGTGAAGCCTGAATGACAGCACATCTGCTTACAACATGGTTTATTGAATATTTTAAACCCACTGTTGAGACCTACTGCTCAGAAAAAAAAAAAAAAAAAGATGACTTTCAAAATACTACTGTTCATTGACAATGTACCTGGACACCCAAGAGCATTGATGGGGATATACAAGGAGATGAATATTGTTTTCATGTCTGTTAACACACCATCCATTCTGTAGCGCCTGGATCAAGAAGTAAGTTTTATTATTTTAGAAATACATTCTGTAAGACTGTAGCTGCCAGAGAGAGGTGATTCCTCTGATGAATCTGTGAAAAGTGAATTGAAAACCTTCCGGAAGGGATTCACCATTCTAGATACTATTAGGGACTTTCATGATTTGTAGGAAGAGGTCAAAGTATCAACATTAACAGGAATTTGGAAGAAGTTGATTCCAGCCCTCGATGGTGACTTTGAGGGGTTCAAGTCTTCGGTGGAGGAAGTAACTACAGATGTGGCGGAAACAGCAAGAGAATAAGAATTAGAACTGGAGCCTAAAGATGTGACTGAATGGCTGTCATCTCATGATGAAACTTCAACAGATGAGGAACTGCTTCTTACAAATGAGCAAAGAAAGTGTTTTCTTGAGATGGAATCTGCCCATAGTGAAGATGCTGCAACATTGTTGAAATGACAACAAAGGATTTAGAATATTTCATAAGCTGAATTGATAAAGCAGTGTCAGGCTTTGAGAAGATTGACTCCAATTTTGAAAAAAGTGCCACTGTGGGCAAAATGCTATCAAACAATAGCACATGCTAGAGAAAAATCTTTCATGAAAGGAAGAATCAATCATCGTGCCAAACTTCATTGTTATCTTATTTTAAGAAACTGCCACAGCCACCCCAATATATCAAACCGTGGAGTCCTCGCAGGTGGCTGGCTTATTAACTGGCACATAATAAGTGCTCAGTAAAAGTGTGTGAGTTTACTGATTGACGTTAACTCATCTCCAAGGGCCAGACTGAATTTTTTTTTTTTTAGAAGATAGTGGTTTTGTTCAGCTTGGACCCCATGATATTAATATAATTGCAGGTGACGATAAATGGGTAGGAGCAGATGAAAAGTAACATTTACTAATCACCTCCCTTGTGCCACTCATTGGGCTGAGCCCTTTCCATCAACTATTTAATTTAATCATCAATTATAATCTGTGAGACAGGTGTCAATACCCACATTTTACACATGGTGAAACTGAGTCTTAGACAGTTTTAGTAACTTGCCCAGGGTCCAACACTGCATCCAGTATGGCACATCTAAAAATGAATGCTTATGCAGCACTTTTCTTTCCTTGACCATGCTTGTCTGTTACTCATTGGCTACTGTCGCCAATTCTGTGATTCAGAAAACCTAAGTGACTTGCCCAGTGTAATGTGTGGTTGCTTTATTCATGTTTTTAAAGAATTCAATTCTACTATAAAAAGAGAATGTACATACAGAAACTTGTAGCTTATGAGACATGTTAGACATAAAGTATGAAGAGTATACATGTACTAAACGTAGAGAAAATGAACAGAAGAAATAAGAGTGTTTCTGGATGGAAGTGCTGGAAGGATCCATCCAAAAGGTACAATGAGGCTAGCAGTAGACTGACAGCTCACATCATCCCTAAACTGAGCCACATCCCTCCCACAGCCCTCACTGGTAACATCCATTACAGTCTCTCTGTAGCTCCGTGTGTGTGCTCTGCCCAAGAAACACAGATGAAGTCCACAGCTTCTCAGTAGACCACGGGCAAGTCGTGACTCTCATCGGGTACATCTGTCACTCCTGCCACCCCCCTCCCTGCGTCTCTCCAGTGGAGCAAGGGCTGTTGCCTTCAGGTACCGTCCATCTGCCATGTCCCTCATTAAACCTCAACTCTAGTCCTGGAAATCACACTATCAGATGGGAAGGCATATGCAGGGGTCAGGGGTGGGTGGGAAAGAGAGGACATATGAAAATTATCGAACTCAGTATCTGGGTAGCATGGCCCTTCTACCCACTGGCACCCGATCCTGAGAGTTCCAACCTATTCTGCCACTTTTCCAATGCATCTCACTGAGTAAAACAAGTACCAAACAAGTTGATTTGAGTGTCATAATTTGATCTATGAGCCTTCCTGTTCTATCTCCTGTGCGGTAGCTGCCTGGTATTGTACTTGAGTCCATGGCTGCATGAAGGTAATTTCTATACACAACACCTGGCGTTGTGTGGCTGTCGAACTCCAAATCCTTTGTCATCATTACCCTGGGCTCCATCCCCTTGGGTGCCTAGTAGAAATGTGTATCTTCCTAAAAAAGAGACTCTGCCTCCCCACAGCCAAAATTAACCCTGATGGAATTTTTGTCTCCATACAAAGTTTGGTTTTGGATCTTCATTTACATCAAAGATATACAAACTTGAATCAATATTTAAGTCACAAGTATAGAATGAAGTTAGTTGAAAAGTTGTCAGAATGACGCGGGTCCTTATGACATCTCCACTGCTCCAGGGCTTTGTATTTGGATACACTCCTCCTCCACAAACCTTGCTTACCTCATTTGAATGGGGTATGATTTTTATGACCTCTGGCTTCCTGCCTGGAAGTGGGAGGAGAGCAAATGGAACAAAGGCTAACACATCTATGGTATTAACCCTGGGCCTGGCACTATTCTAATTCTCAAAACAGCTCTATGAGGTAGACACTGCAATTATCCTTGCTTTGAAGAAAAGAAAACTTAAGGCACAGAGAGGTTAAATGGCTTGCCCAACTTCACACAGCAGAGTATGGGCAGAGCTGGGATTTGAATTCAGGGCAACAGGCCTTTAAGCACCACCTGTATTACCCCAGTGCTGGGCAGCAGGGAGCTTTGTGCAGCAAGATGCAGTGGGAGGGCTAGGAACTGTGTCCTCCCTAATCCTTTCCTGTAATCGCCTCTCTACTGCAAAGTGGTAGAACACGAGCAATAGGACAGATATAACAGAGGGCTCAGAGTAGAGTCTAAGGGGAACTTTGCTACACGGACAAATGAATGAATAAAGGCACAAGAAACACAACGGGCACCACAAAGTCCAGGGGAAAGCAACTACCATTGCCAGGGTGAGCAACAAAGGGCCTCACAAAGAAGATGACAACAGAGCATGATCTTCCAGAATGAGCCAAGTGAAGGGAGAAAGAACTCTACTTCCACAGGGCATAAGATCCCACCCTAACATGCTCCCCAGGTAAGGAAGCTCCACGGCCCATGCACACCATGGTTATGTCCATGTTTATGGCTCCCTTCTAGGGGCTTCGCACACCAACAAGGGGCTTGGCCTCCAGCTCTACAGGGAAAGGGAGGCTTCAGGTAGATATCCCCTGGCTCCTGCTGTACCTTCCAGCTTACCTGCTGCTCCACCCACGTGTTCTAATGGACTTTACCACAATGAAAAAGATGTTTTTCTGCCCACAGTGAATTTCCTTCCTTTATGTCCTGGAGCTAATCTCAGCTCCTCCTCAAGGGCCTCACAGGGGTGATCTCTAAGTTCTTTCTAGGCCTCCTTCTCTTTAACTGTCTACAAGTTCCCCTGGCAAGTGCTTTCACATCTGGGTCTGAGACCCAGACCCACTGAGCCTCTCTCTAGGTATCATTGTTCTCTCTTTAAATCCAATTTTCCTCCCAGGGCTCCTGATCTCAGGGAATTATACCAAACTTAATTTACTGCTGTAGAGAGAGGTCTGAGAGTCATCTATGACTCTTTCCTCCAATATCTAGTAGTCTTGACATTTAGTGTCCTGACATCTCTTGAATCTGTCCCTTCCTTTACATCAGAGGTCTGCAAACTACAGCCCATGGGCCAAACCAAGCCCACCTATTTCTGTAAATAAAGTTGCATTGAAACACAACCAAGCTCATTCATGGACATATTGTCTTTGGCTGTTTCGGTGCTACTTGGGCAGTTTTGTAGTGGTGACTGAGACAGTACAGTGTAGAAAGCTTAAAATATTTCCTTAGCTGGCCTTTTGCAGAAGAAGTGTGCCAACTCCTTTTACCTATTCTCTCTGGGGCATCCCTCATTTAAGCCCTTGATATTCTTATTCACCTCAATCATTTATCCAACAAATATTTATTGAACACCTATCATGTGCAAAACCACTCTTCTATGAGTTGGGTTATGAACAATGAACAAATACAAACAAGAGGCATGCACACCAGGACGTTCTTGCTTTGGGAAATGTGAACTTGAGGAACCTCCTGCCTGGAACTCCCTCCTCCCAGATGACCACATGGGACACTCACTTCCCTCAGCTCTCTGCTCAGAGTCACCTCCTCAAGCAGCCTTCTCTGACATGGCACCCTCCACCCTTACCTTGCTCTACTTCTCTTCTTAGTACTTCCACCGCCTGCCACTTTGTATATTTGTCTATTTCCTTCTCTCTGTTGCCATTAGCACGGAAGCACTATTAGTTTTGCTTAGTTTTCACCTCACCTCCTCCCACCCACGATTCCAGGCGAACTGAGCTGCCCACACTGCTTCAACCACGTGGAATAAGACGAGAGGCAATCCTAAGACATGGGACAAAGGTCCTTACATGCCTAGCTAAGGAGTTTGGTTTTACAACTTTGGGAGGTTTCCACATATGAAATGTACCTAAATTCACAGCTTTACCAAATAGCAAGAGCTCTGATGAAGAGTAAGACAACTTGGAGTCTAGTCCTAGTTTTGACTCCGACAATTTAAGTCTGCACCATGTAGCCCCGGGTTGCTATGCCCCGTCTGTTGAGGCTGACCAGTGCTGTTGGTCTAAGACTTATAAAAGTCCTTTTAGATCTAGTGGATCCTTGGACAGCCTTCTCTGGAGGCAGAATCCATTGACTGAACTCTTGGGAAGATAGAGGGTGTTATATTGTATAACACACACAGAGAGAAATATAAAATGATAGCGGACTTTTCTTTTTCAAGTTCTGTTCCTCTCATTAGCTTTGTGACCTTGGGCAAGGTGCGTGACCTGCTTTGCCAAGTTTCCACATCTGTACGATAGGGATAAAAATTACCCCTACACGTGGAACAGGGATTTGAGACAGTCTACCTGAAACTGCAAACCTCACCTGGTGGTACACAGTAAGTACCCAGGAAACAGGAGAGTTAGCCAGGACCATCACCACCGTTAATTGTTAAAATGTATCTCAACTTGCCCACCCCGCCTCCCCCATCGCACCAGGTTAGTTTTCCCTTTTCTGTTTACCAACTCTCAAATTCTCTTTCCATTTTGAATATAGAACAATTTCATTCTCTTTTGTTTTTCTCCTGCTGATCCGTGCCCTCAGGGTTTCACCCCCAAGAGGCTAATCAAAGGAATTTCCTAGAGAAATCTCCTCCCCCTTAAGCCAAATTCTAGTGCTTTTGTCCACCCTGCTGCATAAGCACTTTTACAACTGCTCTTGTTTTGTATATACATATCTGCTTTGTTACATAAGATTTGGCTTCCAGTTTAACTCTTAGAAGAAAGATAAAACCTCTTAATCTCGGGGATCTGATTTGAATCACTCCCTGCATTTCTGGAAATGCACAGAGAAGCCGGGGCTCTTGCTGAATCTAGAAGCCCTGCCAGCCCTTCTCCGAGGAGCCAAATCGCCGCCTACCATGCGTGGAAACCCAGGAACGGAGACGTGGGGCTGGGAGGCAGCTGCTGTGCCAAGGGTGGAGACATAAAAATAGCAAAAGCTGCTCGTGGGGAAAATTCCCGCTGGATGTTTGCATTTTAAAGGGGCTTCCAAGGGAGATGTTGCTTCCCATAAAACAATGAACAGTAAACACGAGGTAGCAGCATGTTCAGGGGAGGTCTTTAGAGGAGAGCTCACCTGGACTCTAAAAATCACACCACCCAGCCTTCAGCTCCACCAGATTGGAAAAGAGGGAAAATATCTACAGCAGACAAGAAAAAATCCCCTTGCACTATACAGTGTGATAAATCCTGCTGGAATCTCAGTTTGAGAGGTTCCCAGCCTTTTTAATTTTTTTTCTTCTGCATTTAAAGAATCATATTTTTTTTTCTTTCTGATTTGAAAGGAATCTTAGAAATCTAAACCAATCATCATATTTTGCAGAAGGAAATAAATGTAGAGAGGTAACATGACTTAACTCAGGGCCACACAGCCTGAGAAGGAGCAGGGCCAGGGCCACTGCTGTCCTGACTTGGTCCAGCTTTCTCAGAGATCAGGAATCTCTAGATCTAGTGTCCTAAAAAGAGCTGCCCCAACATCACATGGGGTTATTACAAATACCCTCTCCATCCAGATTGCGAGATTCTATTTCCTTTGATGCCCACACCAACCTTCTTGCCAATTCTCACCTCTGCTTACGGGAGAGACCCAGGCTCAGAGTCAGGAGACCTGCACTAGGGCACGGGGAGGGTGCACGAAGGATCCAGAAATCAAATGCAGATAAACACAGCCCAACCCCAGCCTGTAGTTATGTGACCTGAATCCAGGAACATCCCCATTTCCGAATGTTATGTCCTGCCCTGAGATCTGATAATCTGCTGTAACCTTTTTTAGTTGGGTTGAGCCTTTTGTTTTTGGCACTTTCACAACAATCCTTAGAGCGGGCGTCTCCTCGGATTTTGCTGGCTGGGCACCTTGCTTGCTCCCCGCTCATCACCCCCCGCCCGGTTGTCACAGCCCCTGGCCTTTAAGTGTCAGAATGATCTTTGCAGAATTGCGAGTGGCATCACTGCCCCAGTGTAAACCCCATTACTTCTTCCCTTTGCCCAGGATAGAGTCCACACCCCTTCATTTAGTACGCGAGTCTGTGGAGCATCCAAGGCAAAGACCGCAAACTGCCGGGTGTGCAGAATCCTACGCAGAGACGAATTTTGATCAGCCCAGAATGCCCTAATAATTTGAATATTTCCATTTAGAGGTAGACATTTCTACTTCTCTTAAGAAAAGAGAAGTTACTCTTCATTCCTTAATTCTTTGCTCAGTAAAATGGCGGTAATAATACAGAAAATAAGTGCAACAGTGCTTGGTCAGTGAGTGTCATCGTTAGCGCCACGTTGGCCAACATGGCTTGGCCTGGCCCAGGTCAGCTGGGCTAAGACCTACCACTCAGCTTAGGAGGGGCAGGAGCTCGCTGGTCCTCACCCTGCCCTTGCTTTGTGTCATTTGGGCTTCCTGTCTGGGCCCCAGAGGTGTTCAAGTACGCGACCCCCAATAGGGTCCCCTCCATCCAGCCTCCATTCTCTCTACTCCCTGCCTCCCATTTTTGAGCAACACCAAGTGGTTTGGGTCTCCTCCATGCTTCTTCAGCATGAACCTGAGTTTTGCTCCTTGATAGCACAGGGAACATGCACATTCTCTGCTCTGACCCCGCTGGAGAATAATACCACACTCCACCCCAGCCAGGGACACGTCTTCATTGTGTCTATAGGTAACATCAGCATGTGGCCAAGCCCTGAGCACATAGTAAAGCTCAACTAGTGTATTTAGACATAAACTAAACTGAGAGGCTAACCCAGCTACCCCATGGACATGGGTTTATAGCCTCTCTTGGCTTCTGAAGAGCCTGCACTTTCAACCAGTATTTCCGGACCCTGGCCAGTTCCAGAAAAGAGCATGCATTTGAAGTCAAATCAAGTAGAATTGAAACCCCAGCCCTGTCACTTATTTGCAACCATGGGCTAGGTACGTAATCTCTCCGAGCCACTAGTTTTCTCTCCTTTCTAAAGGACATGAATCAGCCATTCTACTCCTACGTATCATGAAAACACATATCTGCACAATGACTTATATATAAACAGTCAAAGCAGATTTATTCACAATAGCCAAAGACTAGAAAAAATGTCCATTCACTTAACCAGGTGAATGGTTAAGCCAACTATGGTGTAACCCATGCAATGAAATACTGTGCAGCAATAAAAAAGAACACACCATTGACACATGCAACAACACGAATGAATCTCAAAGGCATTACACTCAGTGAAAGAAACCAGACATGTATGATTCCATTTACGCAAATGTAAACCAATCCGTAGTGACAAAAAGTTCAGTGGTTGCCGAGGCCAGGGGTGGAGAGAGGAATGAACTCTAAAGGGCCTTGAGAAATCCGTGGGGAATGATGAACATGTTCTGAGTCATGGCCATGGAGGTGGCTTCAAGGGGGTATGCCACTGTCAAAACTTACCAAATTGCATGCTTTACGCACATGTAGTCTATTGTGCAAAAAAAAAAAAAATCTCAACAAATTTAAAAAGAAAAAAATATTAAAAATATACCCCCTACGTGGTCAACAGCATTTAATAGTAATGGATGAGTTACCCCAGCTTTTTATTTTTTGCAGTAATTCTTGTTTTAAATGTGTAAAAGAATCAAGATTCAGACCTGTCATATTCAGGAAGCACGTCACCTTAGTTTCCATAGCAGTTTTTGATATTTCTCCATGCCAATCTTGACAAAGTCCACTGTAATTTTAAATTTAGTACAGCAGGGTGTATATGTACACTACATATGCAAGTAAACCATACATGTATAGGCATGTTATAAAAATATTTAATAAATGCCTTACTTGATGAACAAAAGAGAAAGAAAGAAAATAAAAAATATAAGCTGATGCCTGCCTTCTTTGGTGGTTGTGGGGGATAAATGGCCCTGGCATCCTGAGAGGAGGTCTCCACACAAGCAGCCCATCTTTCCTGTCCTATGGCTCCTGGACCCCAGGAGTCCCACCCAGTTCGTCTCTCATTTTCTGTTGCTTGCACATGTGTGGACCTCGAGTCCTCCCTTCCCTCGGTGTGCCTGACAAACACTATATCATTGTTTCCCTCTCAGGTTCTAGTTTTTCTGCGTGTGTGTAGCAGACAGGGCTTCCCTAAAAAGGACAATTAGAAAAGACTTCGTAGTAAATGATAAGTGGGAAAAGTGAGGGGAAGATGGGTGGGCTCCATCCTTTATCTTAATAGCAAATACCACATACCTGCCTCCTCTTGGCACTTACTCAGTAATTCCATTCAGCTTTTCCAGCATTATCTTCATAAGCTTCTACTGACCATTAAACACAATGCAGTAAGTGAAGTGATCATTCTTCCAAAGATAAAAATGATATCTCTATTCTCTTTGTCTCTCTCTCTTAAAGCTGATGCTTGACTGTCATTTTAACTCAAGCTCTTTTTAGCTCTCTGGGATGGCTCAATGCTCTGGCTTTTTCTGTAAAGGTTGGGGAGATAAAGAGTTAAATCATCAACTAGAGAATTTGATCACCACAGACCTAGACTCCTGGTAGTTCAGTGCAAATGAAAACAGCAAGTTTCTTTTGGCCTTAATTATCTGTGTAATTACCTTAGTCCAGAGAGATACAGGATCAGAATCTCAAAAAGGTAGATTATTTTTCCCTCTCTCAATTCATCGGTGTCATCATCAGTAACATTTATTGTGTGCCAACTGTATGAAGCAACACCACATTGAATATTGAGAGGTACACAGGAGACTTATTATAGATGCTACTCATGAAGCTCTTAATAACCTAACTGCAGAAACAAGATCATTGAAACACCTGATGTGTACCAGGCAGTACACCAGCTACAAGGATACAAGGGCATACAATTTGCAGATTCAATGAATGTATAGTCTGGTAAGTAAGAATAGCAAGACAAAAAAGGACAGATGCTATATAAGTGATTACCTTTGTGATATTGACTAGTAAGTGTGGTAGGATTTCAGGGAAGTAACAGTCAAGATATAGAAGCTGTGGGCCAACGAACATTTAATGGACAATTACTTTATGCTAGTTATTACCTCTCACCAATCATCACAGACTTTAAGTGAGACTCTTTAATCATCCAAAATGATTCTGCGTCCTGAGCTGAAAGCTAACCATGTGATAATTAGAGGACACATAAGAAAAATGGTATCTCTACATTGTAGCCCAGTCATTGCAAGCCAGGTAAGCAGTGCTTCTGTTTTTTATGCCGTATATTGCCCTCTTTTAAAGAAGAAACTGATGATGGACCTGTGTTGACGCTCAGTGTTAACTCTCTTGTGTGTCTTCTACAGCTGTGGTTCCCAACCCCCAGGCCATGGCCTGTTAGGAATCAGGCCACCCATCACCGCCTGAGCTCCACCTCCCCTCAACCCCTCCCACCTCAGCAAAAAAAATTGTCTTCAATGAAACTTAGGAAGCAGGGTGGTGGCACACAGCAGGAGATAAGCAACGGGCAAGCAAATGAAGCGTCGTTTGCATTTACGACCACTCCCCATTGCTCCCATCACCACCTGAGCTTCACCCCTGTCTATGGAAAAATTGCCTTCCATGAAACTGATCCCTCGTATTGAAAGTTTCCACTCCTACAGGACACAGAGGGTAGATTACTCACATTTCTGTAATAGAAGCATAGAAATTAAACCAGCAGCAAATGTAAACAAAGAGGGGTTGGGCACAAGATTTTGCTAGGTTTACATTTTTCTCCATCTTTGATGTGATCTACCTTCTGGAAAGGAGAGCACCAACATTCTTTTATTAATAACAACATCACAATCTGTTCATCCCATTTGCTGCCTCTGAGTAGAAAGAATCATCATGTGGAAATGTTTAGAGTGTCAGATCTGTAAGAGATTTCACCCCCAAGATTCTTCTCTAACACATACACTGATATATTAATTCACACTGAGAAATGTTGTCCATTGGGCCACATTGCCCTCTTTGGCATGGCCAACACCTTCTCTTGCTACAGGCCAACTTGCTCAAGGAGCCACACCCTAATTATAATGTACTAGAAGGTACTGGGTGAGCATGAATTATAACAAAAGGAGTTTGTCAAAATGTCAGAGTGTTTAACTGATTTATTCCAGTGCAGACATTTTACAATAAGAACCATCTTCCCCCCAAGACTTGACAACACAAATGTGGGCTTCCTCGGACCATTTTGAGACTACTTTTCAATTCTCCTTGGGACTCCTCTACATTTCATCATGGATCTTCTCATTTGCCTATCCATTCAATGAAGTCACGGACGTGGCTTATGAATTAGACATCATTCTCTCTCCTTAAGAAGACTTTGAACATCTTTTTAATGATTCCTATAACTGTTAATTTCATATTTGAGTTTTAGAGGACAATTCTATTTCTCTTCTTTCCAAATTTGTAAGATATTACAAATAGATATCATAGACCCCAAACTTGACAAAAATCAAAATCAAAAAATTTTCATTAAATGTGAAAAGGTGTTATTGCAGCTGGAACCTTAACATGGTGATTGGACTGTGCAGAGCTAGAGTAGGACATTCCAATAGAGAATGGGAAAATGGGGGAAATGGGATATGAACTTGAAAAATTTCTGCCATCCCTGGACTGTTTCCTAAACGTATGACATCCCTGGGCCTTTGGTCCACGTTGTTTTTTTTTTTGGAGTGGGGAGTGAATGGGGGCTGAGATGCCCTTTGCAAGCTTTTCCAGTTCCAAATACCTATACTTAATCTTTTAACACTCATTACAAAGTGGTGGAAGAAACACTGGAAGATAAAAAAATGGTAAGAAGGAAAGAAGGAAGAGAGGGAGGAAAGAAGAAACGAAGGCTGCACTTGCCATCAAAAGCCTAGATTCAAATCCTGGCTCTGACATTTACCACCTATGTTACTTAGACAAAGTGTTTTCCTTACCTTTCCAAACTTCAGTTTTCCTTTTCAGGAGAATGAAGACTATCACCTACTTCCCAAAGTATTAAGTTACAAGATTGACCAAGACAATATATATACACAAAAGCCTAGAACAGAGCAGTAACTCATAAAATGTCAATCAAATGAGATCTGAAAACGTAGCTACAATATTACCACCAGAGTAAAGGCTGGCCTTCTGCATTTTAGGTCCCTGTCCCTTACCAGACTGGTGGTTTCTCAATGGTAGCCACGAGTCCATTAATGGACCCCCAGACTTGGCACTGTCTCTTACACAAAGGAGGTCTTTACAAATATTTTTAAGATGAATGAATAAATGGTATCAAAATATCCAGACCTAACTCAGAAAATAGAGGTGTCTTTATCATTCCTGTGATAAGATATCTTTCCCAAACTGTGCAATGTTTTTACTTTCCAAAATACCAGCAGGTAAGCCATTTTGGATTTGCAGTCTTCAATTTCCAGTTGCGTTTACAATTTACCTCACCAGGGCAAGTCTACTTGATGTAAAGTAACCCAAGAAGAGTCTTGCTTGTATAGGAACAGCAATATCTATTAGTTCCTTCATGTTTTCCTTTTATGGGTTGGGAGAATAGATTCCTTATTGATATCAACCACCAGATTTCCCTCCATATTTTTTAGTTTTTTATTACTTTCTCTCATCAATTATAACTTTACTGCAGAAATTGTTTTATTTGCCTTGTGTTCATCAATACTTAAAAAAACTCTAAGCTGGCTTCACTTATGTGTGCATAGAAAAAAAAGAAAGTAAAGGGTGTTTGGGGACAAAAGTGTAAGGAAAGAATAAGAAAGGAGTCTGAAAAGAATCCAGAGCTCAGACTAAGTCTAAATGCTTTACCCTGAAGGCTGGAGCAGAATCAAGATTTAATATTAACAGATGATTTGTTCAGAGCCCTTTTCTTCATTTTAGATTGAAAACGATACAATGAAACAAGCTCAATGGATTTTTCCATTAATATTACTAAATACAATTTTAAATTAATAAATGCAAAGATTTTAAATGAAGTTTGATAGATTTTATATGTATGTAAATCCCTGCTACCATCCCTATCAAGACATAGAACATCTTTATTTTCTGAGAATTTTTCTGCATGTCTCTTTTTTTAATGCCCTCTCCTGCCTTGCCCCCAAATCAGTGGATCTTAATATTTGGGGCTCCATGGATTGTTTCTTAGAATCTGACAAAAGCTACAGACCTCTCCCCACTGGGACAGGGAACTGGGGACTTGTTGATGAATCTGAGGTTAAGGATCCCAAGCAAGATGTATTAATTCTTCTATTTATTCATTTAAAAATCTTTATTGAACACTGGCTGGGTGCTTTGGGATTGATGTTGGGTAAACAGTGGTAAAAAAAAAAAAAAATGACAGCATTCTTTCATTCTTTCCTCCTTAATCTTATAGCAAGGAGAAAAGCTGTAAACAAGGAAGCGAACCAATCAGACTGTGATAAATACAGTGAGGGCAATGATCAATCTGAGTTTGGTGATAAAGAACAGGATGAAGAGACTATTTTATAGAGGCAGATGGAGGGTTCAAACCAATGTTATATTTCACAGATCTAGAAAAAAAAATAACTCTACACTTCATTTGGAACCAGAGAAAAGCCCAAAAAGCCAAAGCAATCTTAAGCAAAAAGAACAAATCTGGAGGCATCACGTTACCAGACTTCAAACTGTACTACAAGGCTATATTAACCAAAATAGGATAGTATTGGTACAAAAATAGAGACATAGACCAATGAAATGGAACAGAGAAGCCAGATATCAAACCATCTACCTACAGCCAACTGATCTTTGACAAATAAGACAACAACACACACTGGGGAAAAGAAGTCCTATTCAATAAATGGTGCTGGGAAAATTGGATAGTCACATGCAGAAGAATAAAACAGGATCCCTATCTTTCACCATTCACAAAAATTAGTTCAAGGTGGATAAGGCATGAAACCATAAGAATTCTAGAAGAAAATGTAGGAAAAACTGTCTAGATATCAGCCTAGACAAAGAATTTATGGCTAAGACCCCAATGACAATTATAGCAACAACAAAAATAAATAAATGGGACTTGATTAAATTAAAAAGCTTCTGAACAGCTAAGGAAATAATCAACAGACCAAATAGACAACCTACAGAATGGGAGAAAATATTTCCAAACTATACATCCAATAAGAGGCTAATATCCAGAATCTACAAAGAACTCAAGCAAATCAGCAAGAAAAAAACAAACAAACCCATTAAAAAGTGGGCAAAAGACATGAACAGAAGCTTTTCAAAAGAAGATAGACAAATGGCCAATAAACATATGTAAAAATGTTCAATATCACTAATCATCAGCCAAATGCAAATTGAAACCACAATGAGATATCACTTTATCCCTGTTAGAATGGCTTTTATTAAAAAGTCCAAAAACAATAAATGCTGGCATGGATGCAAAGAGAAAGAAACACTTATACACTGTTGTAGGACTGCAAATTAGTATAACCCTTATGGAAAACAGTATGGAGATTTCTCAAAGAACTAAAAGTAGACCTACCATGCGATCCAGCAATCCCACTACTGGATATCTACACAAAGGAAAAGAAGGCATTTTATCAAAAAGACACCCGCATTCAAATGTTTATTATGGCACAAGTCACAATTGCAAAGATATGGAAACAACCCAAGTGCCCATCAATTTCTGAGTGTATTAACAAAATGTGGTATATGTATACCACGGTGTACTCAGCCATACGAGAGGGTAAATTAATGGCTTTTGCAACAATTTGGATGGAACTGGATACCATTATCCTAAGTGAAATATTTAAAGAATGGAAAAACAAACATCACATGTACTTGCTATTAAATTGGAACTAACCAATGAGCACACAGGTGCACAGAGGGAAGTAAAAGTGATTGGAAATCAAGGGGGTGTGGGGGTGGTAAGGGGATGAGGGGATGGACAAAAATCTACCTAATGAGTACAATGAACAATATTTAGGTGATGGGCACACTTGTAGCCATGACTCAAGCTTTACAAAAGTAATCCATGTAACCAAAAACATTTCTACCCCCTTAATATTTTGAAATCGTAATAAAAAAAGGAAGGCCTCTCTGAGAAAGTGACAGCACAGTGGAGACCTGAGGATGAAAGGAATCCAACCAGGCCAAGAGGTGGGGGAAAGTCTGACTACTACCCTATCTGTATTATTCCCCTTCCCTCCCCCCATACAGATTCTATTCTCCTGAAAGACAGAATGTTAATTCTACCCATTTATGAAACAGGCCAAGTACTAAAGGAAAATGTACATTTTCACAGAGCATTACTTTTAGTTTCTGAGAAGAGAGTTTTTCTGGTTCTCTATCGGTTGTGCAACAAGTCATCCCAAAATCTAATGGTTTCAAACAAAAATAATGATGTTATTATCACTCATGATTTTTGTGGCTTAGGAATTCGGGAAGGGTTTGGCTAGAGAGTTTTGGCTCAGGGTATCTCATGAAAGGGCAGCTGGGCTTGGCTAGAACTGGAAGAGCAAGATGTCTCTGTTAAAAAGTAAAAAAATAACAGATGTTGGCACAGATGTGGAGAAAAGGGAATGCTTATACACTGTTGGTGGGAATGTAAATTAGTACAACCTTTATGGAAAACAGTATGGAGAGTCCTCAAAGAACTAAAAATAGAACTACCATTTGATATAGTAATCCCACTACTGGATATCTACCTAAAGGAAAAGAAATCATTATATCAAAAAGATACCTGTACTCATATGTTTTTCGCAGCACTATTCACAATAGCAAAGATATGGGATCAACTTAAGTGTCCATCAACAGATGATTGGATAAAGAAGATGTGGAATATACATGTAATATAAGTCAGCCATAAGGAAGAATGTGATTGTGTCTTTTGCAGCAATGTAGATGGAATGGAGGGCATAATTTTAAGTGAAACAACTCTGACTCAGAAAGTGAAATACTGTATGTTTTCCCTTAAAAGTGGGAGCTAAATAATGTGTACACATGGGCATAGAGTATGGAATAATAGACACTGGAGACTCAGAAGGGTGAGAGGATGGGAGGAGGTGAGGGATGAGAAATTACTTGATAGGTACAATGTACATTATTCAGATGATGGTTACACTAAAAGCCCAGACTTCACCACTATGTAATATATCCATGTAACAAAACTGCCCTTGTACCCCTAAAATTCATACAATTTTTTTAAAATGACATCTCTTCATTAATATGTCTGAGGGATTCTCCATGTGGTATCTGTGAATAAAGTACTTTGGGCTTCCTCACAGCATGGCAGTCTCAGGGCAGTTGAACCACTTCCATGGTGGTTGAAGCCTTCAGAAGTGAATATTCTGGCAAGAAAAGCAGAAACTAAATTGTCTTTTATAAAATAGAAAGTCACACAGTGACTAGGAAGTCACACGGTGTCACTTTCACCATGCTTTATTTGTCAAGCAGTCACAAGATTTCAAGAAGAAAAGATATACACTTGATGGGAGAGTAGCAAGATTCCAGAAGAGGTAAGGGATAGGAGATATCATCGTAATCATCTTTGGAAAGCACAGTCAGCATGAGTAGGATAGGGAGGTGGATAAGAGGGGAGTGAGGGGATCCCAATGAGGGTAGGGATGGGATATGGCTCCAAATAGACATGAAGGTACGTAAGAGATGTGAGAGATACGTACATTGATTCAGAAGGTTCATGAATAGGAGGGAGAGTATCAGTTGGATATTTTCAGTCACCAACAAATAAATAAATAATAAGACAGTGTGAGTGATAAAACCCTGACTTAATCAGATTAAACAGCAGAAAGCATTTTCTTGCATCATGGGAAGTTCAAAGGTAAATCACTGGTGGTTGATTCAGCAATGGCTTAACAATACCACTTGTACTCAAGTTCTTTCCACAGCTCAGCTTTTCCATCTTCAACATGTCTGCCTTTCTGAAAGATGGCTCCCTTTATGTTCTCAAGGTGGCTACCATAGCTCTGGGCCTTATATGCAAATCTAGCGTTGTCCAGAGAGAAATAGAAGCCACTTTTCTTTTGAAGGTCTTTTCCTTAAATGTGAAGAAATCCCACACAGACCTTCCATCATCTCTCATGGACCAGACCTGGGTCTCAAGCCTGCCCCTCCACCAGTCCCTGGCAGAGGGAATGAATGGATGGTCATGATTGACTTAGGACATCCTGCGTCATCTGGGAGATGGGTGTGGAAGCAGGAGGAAGGGTCACTGACAGTGAGAAAACGATAGGGCCAATGGATTTGGGATCTCGATGAATTAAAATAATTGCTAAATTGAGAATATGGAAGTAAATTGGAAGGACAGGAGATGGTTAGAGACAGACGCTCGAAGTCAAGACTGTGACAAGGCGTAGGTCCTAGAATCTAGGATGTGGCTTTGACAGTGAGAGGGTAAGATAGGTGAAGAAAAAGATAATGGAGTTAAAAAGATTAAGCAACGAGGAAACCAAGAAAAACATGATCGCAGGGATATTAAAGACACCCAAAATGAGACAAGAATATGGTAGAAAAATATCCTACTTGAATGGAAGATTAGTAGAAAGTACTGAGTGCTTTCCTATGAGATCTATAACTTTTGTATGTCGTAAGTGAAGACTTATATGGCCTACGGCAGAGCAAACTTAGAGGAAAATTTAGTGAAATTGGAACTCAGCAGTCTGTAAGTGCCCCTTGACTCCAGTCTTCCACTCTATAGCAAGGATAATTTATCTAAATCATCTATTAAATCACTTTACGTCTTCTAAGGTCTTCCAATGCTCCTCAGCTACATCGAGTCAAAATATAAACTCTTTACTGTGACTTACAAAGCTTCTTAATGTATGATCCCTGCCACTATTTCTAGTTCAGGAGTTTTCTCCTAACTCATGATTACACATTTGTATTGGAAAAATATTTTTGAACATGCATTCCCAACGTATATCTATTTATATACTACCATATTAGTATATTGTTTAATAATAAAATATGTACTATAATAGAAATAAAAATGACACAGATAACTCATGTGAGCAGCTATGATACAGAAACTCAAGAGACTGTTTTTGAAATTAACAAATCCACAGTTATAATTGGAGACTTCAACACCAATCTCTCAACAATTGATAGAACAACCAGACAGAAAATCACTAAAGATATAGAAGAATTCAACAACACTATCGAACAATACAACCTCATCAACATCTTTAGGACACTCCACCCAATAATAGCAAAATGCTCATTCTATTCAAGTGTCCAGAGAGCATATTCCAAGACAGATCATATCCTGAGCCATAAAACAAACCTCAATAAACTTAAAAGATTTGAAATCATATAAAGTTTGTCCTCCAAGCACAATATAATCCAACTAGAAAACAATGACAGGAAGAAAACAGAAAAAGCTCCAAATGCTTGAAAATGAAACAACACACTTTTGAATGATCCATGGGTCAAAGAGAAAGTTTCAATGGAAATTTAAAAAATATATGCAATTAAATGAAAGTAGAAAAACAACACATCACAATTCGTGGAACAAAACTTAAGCAACACAGAAAGGCAATTTTTAGTATTAAATGCAGACACTAGAAAAGATGAAGAATCCCAAATTAATAACCTAAGCTCCCACCTCAAGGAATTAGAAAAAGAAGGGCAAAATGAGCCCAAACCAAGCAGAAAGAAGGAAATAATAAAGGTAAGAGTAAAAACCAATAACATTAAAAACAGAAAGAATAAAGAAAATAAATGAAATAAAAAATAATTCTCTGAAGATTAATAAAATGAACAAAATTGCATGCAGAAAGACTGATAAAGAGTGAAAACATGAATTACCAATATCAGGAATGAAACAGGAGATATTGCGGACTCTGTAGACATCAAAAGGATAAAAAGGGAAAATTACAAACAATTGTACACATATACATTTGCTACAGTTTGAGTGCTCCCACTAAAACTCATGTTGAAATTTAATTGCCATTGTAAAAATGTTGGGAGGTGGTGCTTAAGAGGTGTTTAGATCAAGACAGATTCCTGTCCTTACCATGGGACTGGATTAGTTCTTGAGGGAATGGATAGTTCCTGAGAAAGTGTGTTGTTATGAAGCCAAGTTGCCGCCTATGTTTTAGCCCTTTGGCACATCCAATTCCCCTTTCACCACGTTGTGATTCAGCGCAAGGCCCTCACCAGAAGCCAACCAGACGTCAGGGCTATGCTTCTTGGACTTTCCAGCCTCCAGCATCATGAGCCAAATAAACCTCTTTTCTCTATAACCCAATCTCAGGTATTCTGTTATAGCAACACAGAATGGACTTAGACAACATTTGACAACTGAGATAAAATGGATTTCCTCCTTGAAAAACACTAACTACCACCACTCACCCAATATGAAATAGATAATTTGAATATCCCTATAACTATCAAGGCAATTGAATTTATAATTTAAAAACTACCAAAAAAAAAAAAAAAAAACTCCAGGCCCAGATGGTTTCACTGTAGAATTTTTCCAAATGTTTAAAGAATGAATATCCATCCTATACCCTATTTTTCAGAAATAGAAGAGAAAGAAATATACTTATTTTATTTTGTGAGGATAGCATAATCAGAACCAGACAAAGAGCATTAAACAATGAAAACTATAGACCAATATTCCTCATAAATACACAAAAATTCTTAACAAAATATTAGCAAATAGAATTCAACAGTATATAAAAAGAATTATATACCATGACCAAGTAAGGTATATTTTAGTTATATAAGGCTGGCTCAATATTCGAAAATCGATTAATGTAATATAATAAATTTAACAGGCTAAAGAAGAAAAATCACATGACCTTGTCAATTAATACAGTGTCAGACGAAGTCTGTGCCATTCATGATAACACTCTTGAAAAAATAGGAATAGAGGAATACTTCCTCAACTTGATAAAAAGCACCTAAAAAATGCTAACATTACACTTAATAGTGGAAGACTGAATGCTTTCCTCTCAAGATCAGGAAAAAGGCAAGGATGTTCTTGCTGTTCTTATTCAATACAATGTTAGAAGCTTTAGTCAGTGTCATAAGAAAAGAAAATAACATAAAAGTCATACAAATTAGAAAAGAAGAAATAAAAATTTTCCAATGTGCAAATGACATGTTTTCTTTACATAGAAAATCCCATGGAATCTGTGACAAAAAAAAAAATTCCTGGAACTTATGAGATCAGCCGGTTCACAGGATAAAAGATAAGCATATAAAACCCAACTATAGCTCTATGTACTATCAATGAACATGTGAATAGCAAAACTAAAAATGCAATGTCAGTTATAATAGGTTATTAAAAAAGGAAATGCTTAGGTGTAAATCAAACCAGACATGAGCAGGACCTGTATGATAAAAATTATACAATGCCGATGAAAGAAATCAAATAACTAAAGATACCATGTTCATGAATTGAAGACTCAACGTAATGAAAATATCAATTCCTCTTAAACTGATGTGCAGATTTAATATAATTTCTATCAAAAAATCCAGCAAGAAATTTGTAGTTATAGGCAAGATTATTCTAAAATCTATATGGAAAACAAAGAAATTAGAACACTAAAGTGATTTTGAAAAATAAGAATAAAGTGGGAAAATCAGTGTACAAGATTTCAAGACTTACTAGATAGCTACAGTAATCAAGGCTGTGTAATAATGACATAAGGATAGACACATAGATCAACGGAACAGTATAGAAAACTCAGAAATAGACTCACACAAACATGTTCAACTGACGTTTGACAAAAGTGCAAAAGCAAATCAATGAGGAAAAACAGCTTTTTCAAGAAATGGGGCTGGAGCAATTGGACTTACATTGGCAAAAATTAACCTCAACCTAAGTTTCACCTTTTAAACTGAAATTAACTCAAAATTGAGTATGGAATTAAATGTGAAACTACACAACTCTTAGAAAATAGGCATAGGAGAAAATCTTTGGGATCTATGGGTAAGAAAAAAGTTCTTAGACTAGATACCAAAAACATATCCATAAAAGGAAAAATTGATTAATTTGATATTATCAAAAATTAAAAACTTTTGCTCTGTGAAAAACTCTGATTAGAGGATAAAGAGACCAGATAATAATAGGAGAACATATTTGCAAACCACATGTCTGACAAAGGACTAGCATCTAGAATATATAAAGAACTCTCAAAACTTAATAGTAAAAAAGCATACAATCCAATTAGAACATGGGCAACATATATGAAGAAACATTTCATTGAAGATGGCAAATAAGCACATGAAAATATGCTCAACATCATTAGCCATTAGGGCAATCAAAGTAAAACCACAGTGAGATGCCTCAAGATAAAATAAAGAATAACAACAATACCAAATGCTGGTTATGATGCACAGAAACAGGATGATTGATATATTTCTGGCGAGAATGAAAAAGCATGCAATCACTTGGGAAAATTTTTTAAAAACCTAAACATGCAACTACCATACAACCCAGAAATTTACTTCTGGGCATTTACCCCAGAGAAATGAATCCTTATGTTTCACACAAAAACCTGTACATGAATGTTTAGAGGAACTTTGTTTGCAATATCCCCAAACTGGAAACAACCCAGATACCTTCCTGGTGAGTGGTTAAACACAGAGTGGCACATTCATGTGAGGAAATAGTCCCCAGCAACAAAAAGGCACAAACTACTGATACGGAGAATTATGATGAGTGGAGACAGCCAATCCCAAAAGGTTACATACTTTATGATGTCATTTATATAATATCCTTGAAATGACTAAATTACACAAATGAAGATCAAATTAGTGGTTATCAGGAGTTAAGGAGAGGGTAGGGTGGGAGGGAAACCGATATGATTAGAAAAGTGAACCATGAGGAATTTCTGTGATGATGGGACAATTTGTATTTTGACTGTATCAATGTTAAGATCCTGGTTGTGACATTGTACTATAGTTTTACAAAATGCTACCGTTGCAGGGAAATGGATAAAGGGAAATGGATAAAGGGTGCTCAGGATCTCTCTGGGTTATTTTTTACAACTGCATGCCAATCTACAATTATCTCAAAACAGAAAGTTTAACTTGAAGAATTAACATCCGTCAACCTCCAAATGTGTAAACTTACAGCAGGATAAATACGAAGAAAACCATGCAGTCACATCATAGTCAGCTGTTTGGCTGAAAATAGGAGGGTAAGAATGAATCTTAAAATTAGCCACAGGAAAAAAGATCCATACCAATTACCACAATATGAATCACACCTAAATTCTCACCAGAAACATGTAAGCCTACAAATAACTGAATGGTATTGTTTATGTAGTGAAAGAAAAAGAATCTGCCGATATGGAATTCTGTACGGAGCAAAACTATCTTAAGAAAGAGAGTTCTGTCTTCTTGTAATGGTGATGTAATAGGCAGAATTCTAAAATAAACACCCGTAATCTGTCTCCTGGTGTTATACTTTGTATTATCTCCTACCATTGAGTGCCCTGGGATGATGCTAGCTGCTAAAGAGTCAGGGTACGGGTAGGCAGGATTTTAAGTTGCCACCCAATGAACGACACCCTGTCTAATCTTCTCTCCTTGAGTAGGAGTAAAATCTGTGACTTTTTTCTAACCAAAAGGTAATGCAAAAGTGATGGGATTTCCCTCCTGAAATTAGATTACTGTGTATGTGTGTGTGCGTGTGTTTGTACATATGCATATATATTTGCATACATATCTCTCTGTATATAACTTTATCTATCTGTATCTGTTTCCCTCTCTCTGACTTTAAGAAAAACAAATTACAACATTGTGAACTGCCTGTGGAGAGTACTACATGGCAGCAAACTGCCTACGGCCTCTAAAAAATAGCGACCTCGGTCCTACAACCTCAGGGAACTGAATTCCGCCAACAATTCCGTAAGTTTGAAAGGAGATCCTAAGCTCCAGAAAGAAACATAGACCAACGAACACCTCAATTGCAGCTTTGTGGGGCCCAAAGAGAGGACCCAGGTCAGCCATGCCCAAATTCCTAAGACACAGAAACTCTGAGATTTAAAAATATGTGTGTGTGTGTGTGTGTTTTTTAACCTGCATGGCTGTGGTAGTTTGTTACACAGAAATAGGTAACTAATGCAGGTGGGGGAACTTGATCAGAATAACCTTCCTTCAGATACCAATTATAAAACCTAGACAAAATATTCTTAAAAATCACCATAAAACCAGTTAGATCTATTTTAAAACACTAATTTCTACATGGTATATTCTCTGACCACGATGATATTTAATAACAAATTAATAATAAAAACAATAAAAACAAATTAGTAATAAAATATTGAGAAAAGGTATCTGATATTTGGAAAATTTAGGTCTGATTCATATTGTGGTAATAGGTATGGATCTTTTTTCCTCTGGCTAATTTTAGTTTTGGAAATTAACAATGTATTTCTAAAAGATACATGAGTCAAAAAATAAATCAGAAGTGAAATTAGAAAATATTTTGAACTAAATGAGGTTAGAATGTAACATATCAAAAACTGTGGGAAGCAATCTGCAGCAAAATTATACTTGAAATTTTTATATGAGAAGGAAAAATTTCAAAATCGATTATCTAATTTTCAAACTTCAAAAACTAGAAAAAGAGGACAAATCCAGTCCTAAGAGAAAGTAGACAAATGGAAAGTTCATAGTAGAAATCAATGAAATTTTTTAAAAAATGTACTAGGGAGAACAACAAAAAAATTTTTTTAAATCAAAAATTGTCTCTATAAAAAGGTTAATAAAATTTGTAAACCCCCAGGAATAGCAATCAATAACAAAGAAAAAATATGTTACCAGTTTGTTATGGAAGAGAAGAGATTGCTAAAGATCCTACACACACAAAAATGATAATAAGGGAATATTTTGAGCATCATAATTTCAATAAATGCAGCAACATAGATGAAATAGATTAATCCCTTAAAAAATACAACTTAACAAAACTGACAAAAGAAAACTACAATATCTAAATAGATTCATATTTATTAAAGTAATTGAATTTGTTATGAAAAACCTTTTCACACAGAAATATCCAGTTGTAGGTGAATTCTATCAAACAAGATAAAGTTATTATTTTTTAAAGAAGAAATAATACCAATTCTACATAAATTCAAGCAAAAAGAAGATAGGACATTTAACCTACTTATCTTATGATAACAGTATTATGCTGATACAAAAACCTGACAAAAACTTTACAAGAAAAAAAAATACACATATCAATATCCCTTATAAAAACAGATGCCAACATACGTAGAAAATATTAGAAAATAAAATATAGCAATGTATTAAAGGAATACATCATTACTAGGTGAGGTTTATCTTAATTTAGCAATATGGTTTAACATTTGAAAATCAATCAAAGTAACTCACTATATTCACAGAATAAAAAAGAACCAACTCAACTAGAAGGTTAACTTCATAAATGCATAAAATTCTATACCCATTCTTAATAATAACTCTTGGAAAACCAGGATCAGAAGGGAAATTCCTCAATCTGATAAATGGCAACTACGAAAAGCCTAGAGTTAGCATTAT
Organism: Propithecus coquereli; assembly: GCF_000956105.1. Lineage (NCBI taxonomy): Eukaryota > Metazoa > Chordata > Mammalia > Primates > Indriidae > Propithecus > Propithecus coquereli. The sequence goes on from NW_012137191.1 coordinate 14,857,776, forward strand.
ACTTAGTAGTGAAATATTAAACCATTTTGCCGTAAGAGCAGGAGCAAAGCAAGGTTATCCATTCTCACCACTTCTATTCAACATTGTACTGGAGGCTCTAGCCAACTCAATAATGCAAGAAAAAAATTAAAATGCATGAGATTGAACATTAAGAAGTAAAATTTTTCTATTGACAAGTAATATGATTGTTATACAGAAAATGATGAGGAACCAACTCCTCTCTCCCTCAAAACATTTACAGGAATGAATGAGTGAGTTTAGCGAGATCCTAGGACACATCAAGGTCAACATGAAATCATTAATTATAGTCCTATGTACTATCAGCAAACAGTTGGAAAACAAAACAGAACAAAATTTAGTTTTCATTTACAACTGTGTCATAAATACTTAAGAAATTTAGGAACAAATTTAACCAAAGATAGGCGTGACCTTTCTTCTCAAAACTACAACTCAGCGGAGAAAAATTTTAAAAGACCTAAATACATGAGGGGATATGTGCTCTTTATAGTTAAAAAGACTTAACGTTGTCAAGATGTCAACCCTTCCCAATTTAATTCAACACCATCTCAATCATAATCCCCACCAGACTTTTTAAATAGAAATTTGTGTGCTACGTCTAAAATTTATATGAAAATGTAAAGGACGTCGGGTAACCAAATTAACCCTCAAAAACAAGACTAAAGCGAGAGGACTGATACCATGTGACTTTAAGACCTACCGTAATGCTAAATCATCTAGAGAGTGTGGTATTTGCATAAGGATAGATGAATCAATCGATGGAACAAAACGTAGTCCAGAAATAAATCCTTTTATATGGTCAATTGATTTTCATCAAAGGTGCAAAGCAATCCAATGGGGAAAGGAAAGTCCATTTAACAAATGGCTCTGGAACTAAGATACCCATATAAGAAAAAAAAAAGTCTAGATTCTTACCTCATGCTCTACACAAAATTAATCGGAGATGGATTATAGATCTAAAAATAAAAGCCAAAAAGGTAAATCTTCTACTAGAAAACAGAGAATATCTTCACAATCTTGTGATAAGCAAAGATTTCTTAGAGAGGAGACAGAAATCACAAACCATCAAAGAAAAAAAATAATAA
>NW_012137191.1:14859787-14908429 GCF_000956105.1 Propithecus coquereli
CTTATACAAAAATGTTTATAGCAGCCTTACGCGTAATTGCTAAGACCTTGAAACAACCCAAATGCCCATGAATAGAAAAATAAATTTAAAATTAGTGGTAAATTTATACATGAAACACAATTTACCAATAAAAGAAAATAAACTACTGATAGAAACAACACAGATGAATTTTACAGACACTACATTGAGCAAAAAAAGCCGGGTACACATACACACACAAAGACACACGGTAAGATTACATGTACGATATACAAAGTGCAAGAAAAGACGAAAGCAATATATGGTAATAGAAGTCAGAAAATAGTTGATTTAAGGTGGGGAGAATCAATTCAAAGGGAGCATAAATAAGGAAACTTTCTGAGTTGATGAAAATATCCTATATTTTGTTTGGAGTGGTTATTACATGATTATATACAATTGTTCAAAACTAACTGAACCAAACAGTAACAATCTGTATAATTTATTATCTGTAAATGATACCTGAGTATAAAAAAAAAGCTAAAATAAGGTAAAAATTTTCGGTGAATAATATTTTATATTTTCTCCAACGTAATGTTTGGAGAAATATTAGCCATTGATTTGCTAACAGCTTAAGCATAATCTGTTTGGAATAGTTAACAGTAATTGATGAAAATTTATTTTTCAAATTTCTTGCCGATTGTAATTTTATCTCCACCCCTCCCCCTTGTCTGATCTGAATAGATTGTTATCATTTTTACGAGGAAGTGAAATACTAGCTCTGTCTTCTTGGTTTTCTTTTGCTTTAATAGTATCATCTTTCGCATAAGTTAGTGAGGTCTTTTTTTTTGTTTTTTGGGTTTCTTTGTTTTTTTGCAGGAATCTTTCCAAGTGGCTTATCCATTTTGTGAAGGTTAGTTTAGTTAAAAGCAGTTAAAATAGCTATAATACTACCGGACACAGGAAACCCTCAGTGAATCAGGATATGGTAAAGACAACAAATAAATGAGGCTCTCATTTATTTATTTATTATATCTCATTGATTTCTCCATTGGGACATTTTCCGAGTGTTAGTGACAGTTAGATTCCCTTCCTGTCTGGTACCTACCGAGGACTCTAGTACTAATCATATATTAAAAATTAGCAAAGCTTATCTTATTCCTATAAAGAACAAACATACATCAGGTATCTGCCTATACCCAGTGGGCCACCTATGTGCCCACCTTGGTACCCTGCTTTGTCTTCTCACTTACCCTCTTCTTTATTATTTCTTATCCTTTAGATCTTAGATGTCACTTTTCTGGTGAGTTTCTCTGACTCTTTAGAACTGAGTTAGGTGCCTCAGGACCTTTGCACAAGAAAACAAACCATTCTTCGATTTAGACCACAGGGTAAATACACTCCTTAAAATCTTCTTTCCTTATTTATTCAACAAATTGATATTGCTAAGTATGTTCTAGGTTCTGTCATAGGTGCTAGAGGTTAAATAGTGAATCAAACAAATATCCCCCCTGTACTCATGGCATTAAATTTCTGGTGGAGCAAAAAATTAAAAAATAAGTGACTTGGTGATAATTATAAAGGAGAAAAAACAAAACAAGGCAAGAAGGTATAACATATCAGGTGGTGCGGGGATGGCAATTAGCATCTAGTAACTGAGGAGAACCTCACTCAGAATGTGACCTGGAGCCAACACTAGAAGAAGCCCACGCAAATCTCTGTAGGAAAACTGGTCCAAGAAGAGGAAGGATCAGTCCTGCTAAGGGAGAGAGAACAGAAGCAGGGAGAGAAGTCGGCAGGTATAAGATCTTTTACAGAGTCAAGAGTTCATATTTGACATGATAAATATGAACTATTAGATATACAGTGCTCACACATTTCAAACTTGGGGGCACTCGGTCTCAGAGAGCATTCAGCAAGCTGCTGGAGTAGACTGTGTATGCTGCCCCTTGGCAATGTGATTTTTTAACACCTCTCAAGACCAGGAGTCTATTTTTCCACCCCTTAAATGTGGGCTTAGAAGTGTGATTTGCTTCGGCCACAGAGGACATTAGCAAATGTGACAAGGCAGAGTCTCGGAAAGTCTTCTTGACAGTCCCACGACTACCACCATGGGGATAAGCTGGAGCTGGCCTGCTGGGTGATGAGAGACACGTGGCCAAGTGACTCCAGCTGATACCATGCCAACCACCACACACGTGAGTGAGGCCACCTCGGACCATCCAGCGTGATTAGAGCCAGCCCAGACCAGAATGTAAGAAATTTTTTAAAAAAATTATTTGACTCACTATGTCATATAAATAAAACCTAATTGATATGCTTGCCCCAGATCCAGAGGGGGTGAGTGGCCAAGTCTGGAACTGTGTCTTTCTCCTGAGTTCACTGCTTTTCCATTATTCCAAGACTAGTCTGTCCCTATACTAGTAGATTCAGGACCAGGCGCACTCTGCGGCCATGGCCCCCAGGCTGGTAACTTAGAGCAAGCGTGCATGAAAACCCACTGCATCTGTTAATGTGCAACCTCCCCCTCCCCCCTTCCTCTCTCTGTCTTTTTCTTTCTCCTTCTCTCTCTCTCCTCGATGAGACAATGTTGCTGTAAAAGCAACCAACAGAAATCCAATTCAATCTCTGGGGAAATTTATAGAAAAAAAAATCTTGCTATGCCAGTGCTTTTTCCATGGCAATATGAAGCATATGGGATCTCAGAAGAAGCATCTATCACAATATGTTGCATTGCAGTGCAGGAATTGGCATTTTCTCCAATTCCTCAAAGCATAGTTAAGAGCAAAATAAATGTAAAGATGTGAGGTCCAGGCTACTGCTGACATGCCCTCCCTTTCAAAGCATTCTACTAGTTTAAGGAAAAGCAAAAGCAAAAGCAAAAATCAGAAACCAAAGCCCTTAAATATAGGGGAATTTTAGTCCCAGAAATCTCTAAGCCAAAGCCCAAACCCAAAGAATATTCAAAGTTGTAAATAAGGTCAAGGGGTTCAGCCACTCCACCTGGGACAAAATATAGATCCTGAAGGAAAACATTCTGGAACCCTAGATAGAATGGGAAGGAAGGCATACCACTACCCAGCCTGGCTTAAAAAATGAGGAGTCCAAAGCTCTAACTGTCTCACTGCATGACTTTGGGCAATTCATGCTATAACCAGAGAGGAATGACCCATTAAGTCCTCATTAATCATGAACACTTTAGCACAAGACTCATTATTCAGATTTAGGTGTGAGCAGGCCCCAGACAATCAATGGGTTCTAGACACACTACCCCAAAACATGGCACTTTGGCATTTGGAAAAAGAGAAGCAGGAAGTTCTCTCTGTCCTTCACCTGTCCTTCTCCTCTGAAGCAGATCATAAAAGAATTCTCTGACCTTCCTTTGAAGTAGTCCCAACACCCCTCTCTTGTGAGAGGTGCCCTCCCTCTACCTGAAGGAAAGGAACATCTTCATCTCTGAAATAACAAGGACACAGAGAAAAATCTGAACAAACAGGCCTTGCTGAATTCTCCCAGTTTATTACAATTACGTCATTCTCCCTTTGTCCAATTATATTTCTCCACGACTGTCTACTCTTCATCAGACCTAAGCATAAAAATATACAGGTTTCCTCATTCTTTGGAACTTCATTTCTGGAGTTTCCTGTGTCATATACAACTTATTAAATGAATCTGTATGCTTTTCTCTTGTTACTCTGTCTGTTGTTACACGGGCCTCAGCCACGAACCTAGTGAGGATGAGGAAAGAAATGTTTCCTCCCCTACCCTAGTAAGAATCTGGTGGGCCACTGAGAACAGAAGCAACCAGGTATCGGGAGTTACCCAGGGACAAGGGGAGCATGTTCTATGCTTGGAGTTTAGATGCCGAAAAGGCAGAGAAGGACAGTGGGATGTGAGGGGAACTTTATCACAGCTTGTGCCATTAGCAGTGGGTGACTCTCATTAGGTCCACATCCATGGTGTCAGGTGCTTTTATATGTCATGTAATTAAGCCTGAGCACAACACGGGGTTGGGGAGGAAAATGGGTACTACAGTCTCTGCACTACCGGTGAGGAAATAGAAACGAAAGGTATTGTGTGACTTACCTCAATCCCAGAGCCAGTACGTGATGGAGCTTAGATTTAAACCCAGGTCTGTGGGGCTCTGAACCCCACCTTTTATCATTTCAATATTCTTGGAATATAATACTTGAAAATAATGCCTATGAACATATTCTAAAATATCATGGAACAGATAACATGGTAGGTACTCTCTTGCAGAAAAATAAATAGGATTTAATTACCTAAAACACAATTTCATCAACTAAAGCACAATTTTAGGTGACGAAATGGATTCCTTCTCTTCTTGCTGTGGCAGGTGTATTTAATGTAAGTTTTGCATGGCACAGGAGCCTTCCTAAGAAAATGAAGCCTCAAGCAAATAAATTTGTGTACTTTTGTGCTAAGTTTGATGAAGATTGGACATTCATGAAGAAATATAACTGGACAAAGAGGATTTGGTCTAGTAGTGATAAACTTGGTGGGATTGGGGGAACAGTGCTTAGCGTGGCCTGTTTGTTCAGATTCTTCTGTGTCCCTGTGTCTTCAGAGATAAGGATGTTCCTTTCCTCCAGGCACAGCGAGGGAAGCTCTCGAATGAGGGTCTTAGGACCTGCTTCGTGGAGAAGGGCGAAGGGAAGGGGAGAGCGGCCTTCCTGCCTCTGCTGTTTTCTCCAATGCCAAGCTGCCATATTTTGGGGTAGCATGTGCTCAACCCCGTTACTTCCTCCAGTTGAGTCTCACATGACTTGTACTTCCTCTTTTAATTCCTGTTATTGAGAGTAGGAGAAGCAAAACAGTAGTGCCTGGGAGTACAAGGGCCCAGAATGTTAGCGCCTGCTTAGGTCATCTCCATACTAAACATCTCAGTAAGTCACTGAGCACGCCACCTTACTATCTCCCAGGGACCTGCAAGATCAACCCTCAGGCCTCTACGTCGGAAGAGGGAAAAAGCCCAGTAATGGCTCTAGGATTGGAAATAATTTTTAAAAGAATTCTGTCCCTGCCTTAATCAAAGTTATTTTCCTAAGATTTTAATTAATATTTGAAATTAGATGACTTAACTCCACTTATGCATGTTTATATGTGTGTGTGTTTTACATGCTTCAAATTAAATTAAAATCAACAGAAACATTGCTTGAATTGGAAAGGCTATAAACCCAAGAATCTTCCCAATCAAAAATAGTTATTCAATTTGTGTGCCCTAGGTGGGACGCACATGCAGGATGACCAGGGAGATAAAAGCCACTTGGCGGTCATTAGAGGCCAGTCCGGATGTAGAGAACATTCCCCACCACGTGTCAGGCCACTTGTTTGGTGCTGGTGAGGTGGGGAGGGTAGAGAATTGGTAAACGAGGAGGTGCCTGCCATGGGTTTCTGGAAGAGATAAGCATGTAAATATTGCACAAGGTTAGAGGAAAGTTCTAAGAAAGGCTTTATTAGAGGATTTAGGAGAAAAAGAAATACAGTGGATCTCAGCTCCACTACTCACTAGACCTGTGATTTCAGGCCCCTTGCTCTCCCTCAGGTTTGGTTTCCTCCTTCAGACATGGGGGATGACGGTGTCTCACTCGGCAGCAGGATTAGAGGAGCAAATAAGATCATGTTGTTTCCCAAACTCACCTCTTCAGAAGGATCACGTGAAGGAGCCTGTCTGAGAATAGCTGCTCAGGCCCCTTCCCTGCACTTTCTGGGGCCTGGGACTCTGTGCTTCCACAAGCATCCCAGCCCGGGACAGCAAGGGATGGGGCTGGGGCTTCATCTCAAATCCCTTCACTCCGTTCCACCCTAATCACTCCAAATCTGCATCCATTATTTTATTTATTTTTATTTTTAACTCTTCATTACGAAATCATTTTAGGCTTACAAACAGTTGTAAAAATAGTAAGATGAGTCACCTTATACTCTTCACTCAGCTTCCCCAAATATTAACACAATGCAGAGATCAAGATCAGGACACTAACGGACATAACACCTTTAACTCACAGACCTTAGTTAAATCTCACTCATCCTCCCACTAATGTGTTTTTTCTGGTCAAGGATCCAACCGAGGCAAATACAAATCAACTAAGGATGGCACGCTCCCTGGGCAAACGCCTCAGCTAGATGAGCCCTCTGCTTCCCCCCCGCCCCTTTGCACACCGAGGCTCCAGAGCTGCCATCACACCCCACACGATCGTATGATCAGGAGATTGAAATTAGCATTGAGGTAAGGCTTTGTTATGTTCTTGGTGCATGTTAGTAAAATCAGTAGGAGCTAACACAAACCCAAAAATTCACGTTCCTGTGTAAGGGGTGCAGAGTGATGAAAAGTGGACTGAGGCTTTAGTTCCCAAGAGCGTGAGCAGAAGCCACAAACTCTTGTCCTTGTTCTTCCCCTTGAGCAAGGCCATCCCCAGCCATAATACCTGGCCCAACCCTACCTATCAGTCAAGGTCCATTAAATGAGATGATGCAAGTAAAGGATTTAGCCCAATGAGCACGTAGGGAGGACTCAATGACTGTGGGTTATAATTTGCCGTTACTCTTTCCAAAGCCACTGTCTTCTTGAAACTTCTGATTCAATGCATGGAGTGTGGTAGTCCCATTTTCTAACCCCCTACCTGCTCTTTGAGTCTCTCCTGTAGCTCTAATGAACACATTCTGATTTATATTATAGTTATCTGTGAGCTTATCTTACACCCCGACTAGACTGTAAATTCTGATCCTTTTATCCCCCGTGGAGGCTTCCCGGGCATTGTGCAGAATCCTCTGCCCGGTGGCTGGCCTCCCAGATACACTGGAGCATCAGCCTGCAGGTCCTCTGATGTAATTTATCACCAAACACTCCAGGCTTTAACTTGTTTTAAGCTTCTCCATATAAAAGCTGCCACTGTGGTCGATAGGCGGGAGCACCTGTTCTAAACCAGGACTCTTATGAGAGTCAAGTTTTTATCTCCTCTTCAGGAAAAAAGAACACACCCCCCATTCAACCAGGCCACTAATTTGATAATGAGGACTTGAGGGCAAGGTCTGTATTTTGGGTGCCTCATCCTGGGCTGACAAGTTGCCTTTAGGTAAAAGAGAGACAAAGAAAGTTTAAGGAGGTTGATGATGCTTCCTGGCACTCTGGTTCTTCAGATCTTCAAAGCACTTTACACAATCAACTAATGAACACTTCATCACACAGCATGTTGCCTCCCCAGGAATTGCAAGGCTCTGGGCTTCAATCCTGCAGCTAGAGACTTGAAAGGGGCTGGGTAATCTGCAGTTAACAATTGCATTTATGATTGTGACTCCTGAAAGAGAGACAATCAAATCTCTTCCCTTTCGCTAAGCCAAGTCCTTCCTGAAGGTTTGTTGACTGACTGGATCATGCTAAAGGCAGGTCATAAATGAGGTCCTACCTCTGTCCACCCCATTCCCCAGGTCTAATCAATACCGCATAGGCCAAGTTCATCCTAGGAAGTTCTTTTCAATGCCACGGTAGGTCATTTAATGTAAAACAATTAGGGCTATGAGTCCCTCATAGAAATCTAATGAAAGCTATGACCCTGGCTTCTAGGAAAATGCTAATTTCACGTATTTACACTGTAAACATTTGGGTGACTTTTCAGAGTTCCCCTGAAATCCAAATTAAGACTCTCTATTGTCGGTATTGGCTGGAGGTGACAAATTTAAAAGAGATCACCTATGTCCATCTTTGGGAGCAACAATTTTTTCTTCCAAGAATACTTTGTTTCACTGGTTTGAAAGCAAAACTGCACTTAGGTGCAGTTGCCCTTTTCATATTAGGCTCCAAGAACATTGTTAACTATTATATGAATATGTTTCTTTTAAAACACATTAAACAAAATAATGTGCTTTCTGATTGCTGCCATTTTCAGGAACCATAGGGACTTGTTTTTCTTCTTCTAAGGCTCATTTAATGTCATATTCTCGTATTTGGGAAAATAGGACACAAACTGCCTGTCTCCTCAGCAAGTGTGACTTAGGGAAGACTTTTCTGAAAACCTACTTGGCAGCATAGACAGCAACTTTAACCAAATCCTCCATAAATACTCCTCAACAAAGCTAAACAAATCATGTTAGGATGCCCTGATACCCAACGCCTAATTCCCAGCCTCAGTGAATGTCAGGAAGGAGTAGTTTGTGGACAGCCAAATGGAAAAGAGCCTCACTTTCTAGGGAAAAAAAGGAGCATTTTGAGAAAGAGATTGGGGGTGGGAGGAGGAAGAGATCAAAAGGGAGTTTGAAGCCCATTGAGAGTGACCCTTCAAAAACAATAGCTTGCATTTCAATGGTCAGCCTTGAAATGCAGAAATCTAAGATTCCTTCTGCAAATAGCTGTGGCATTCACAAATGCCCAAATCTTAAAGAAGCTTAGGTAGGGTTTGTTTTCCCTGAACACAATATCCCTAACACCTGCACCAGGAGGTGGGTCCTCACTTCCTGGTGATGTTTTTTTGGTGGAAAAAAAGAAATTAGCAAGTTTGGGGCCAAGGGGAGATTTCACAAACAAAAGTCAAGGATAAAAGTTTTTCCACATTTCTCACCAATGGATGCACAAATTTTAAATTTTAAAAGTAGAGTCTTTACTAAAGGACATGGTACTATATAAGCATTTTTTGTATTAATATTTGATTCAGCAAAAAAGCAATAGGCATGGTAGAAAAAACAACCTCTGGAGCCATGCTCCACTGAGCTCAAATCTTGGTTACTTTCCATCCCTCTAACCTTGGGAAAATGTCCTAATGTTTTAGAACTTTAGTTTTCTTGTCTATAAACTAGACATGCTCAAGAGTGATATTCAAAATATTTAACAACTGTGTGTACAAGGCACCCAGCAATCAAAAGGGAAGCTAATCCTTTGGGGCTGTTCCAGTGTGCACTGTCTGCATATCCAGCCAGGAGATTATGACACCCATGTAGGGGGGAGATGTGAAGACTAACTGGTACAGAATCAGGCCCACAGAGATGCCCAATAATGGCCAAACAGGTGAGGAGTCCACCTTTCATTTTCTCATGTCTTTGGGAGAGATGATGTCTTTGCTTTTCTGTCGTGCAGATAGTATTTTTCTCAACCTTGCGTCTTTGCTGCAGCTGAAGAGCAATAGTCCATCCTTCTTAATCAATACAGGCTCTGAAGAATTGCTTTTGGTCTACACAGTCACAATGAAGTTGGAATGGGGGCCACAAAGATCTTAGTTTTACATAGGCAGCAAAGAAAAAATTTCTTTGAGAATTTTGGCTGGATCTAGTACACCACAAAATGCACCCTCTGCCATGTGAGAGACCGGCATGAGTGTCTTTCTGCTCCCAGAGTGCCTCCTTGAGTGTAGAGACTAGAAAGCCAAGCATTTCCCAGACCCCTTTGCAGATAAGGTTTCAAATGTGAATTCAATTCTATCAAGCTGAAGTGCTATGTGAGATTTGGAAGGCAAAAATGAAGTTGACACTTTGCTCCTGTTGTGTCTGTGGTCACTAGCCTTGTGGGTATAGAGCATTCATGTTCCCGGTACAGGGCAGCTCTGGAGCAGCGGCAGCAGTGGCTTCCGGGATCGTCACTAATTCCTGGTCATGGCTCAGTGGTGGTGTGACTCTGGGAGCTGACATCTGTACGGCAGCTTCCCAGTTAGGCAGCAGCTCCCTCGGTGGATCAGTCCAACAGTGTGATTTTGACAATCATCCTTGAAAGTTCAAACTTGAGTCTTTACCTCCTGGAGTGGATTCTCTGTAACTAAATGTAGGCTAATTACATTCTCAAACCCATCTTTCTGGGAATTTAACCAACAGATATACCCATAATCCATATGTATGCAAAAATGCATGTATAGAATTCACTAAAACATGACTATATTGGGACAGAGTTGGAAGTGACCTAAATGTTCATTACCAGGAAATTGGTTAAATAAATTATGTTGTGTCCACATATGTGAGCCCTACACTAACAATTTTATTTTTTTAAAGCGAATATATCTAGCTGTACAGCTATGGAAAGATGTACATAATATAATGTCAAGTAATGTTGCTAATCATTTTATTTCTTGCTAGGATACACTTACCACTCACAGCCCATATATTTGGAAAATGATAACCTCATCCCTGATTCTGGGGTGGGTCCTTCCTTGGCTGAAGCCTAACTAATTCATGTAACCTCATCCTTTCTAAGGAGATTGGTTCTGATGGGGGAACATGACCCAATTCATGCCAATGAGATGTGTAAAATTGTTGGCTTGAGCCTCTGGGGGAAAAACATAGAAATAAACGTTTTTTTGGCTCTTCTGAGAGAACTTCAAGAAATAACCCTCTCTCTTTCATCTACATATGGACATATAGGTATGTAGCCCTGGGGATGTTAGCAAGTCCTGTGACAGTCAGGATGGGGAGTCAGCCTTAACAATGACACAATGAAAAGCAAAGCCGAATGAGACAGAAACCAGACCTCTGACATAATAACATAGTTAAGCCACTGAGTCACATTAACATTGAATCAAGTTCATTCTCTGAACTTGTAGGTATGTAGGTCAACAAATCCTGTTTATTATGCAGGACAGTTTGGGTTTGATTTTTGGTTACACGCAATGGAACTTATTCTATAAGTGGGGAAGAAAGTCAAGGAGCAGAAAAAGGTAACTAATGCATTACCCCTTTGAATACAAAAATTTTGAAAATGCATATATACAAATGTACTTGACTATGCATAAGAAATCTTTGGAAGGAGACACAAACTGTTCATTGCAATTATTTCTGAGGAGTGGGTTAGGGAGGTCTGCAGCAAGACAGAGACTTTTCATTATTTATCCTTTTGTATTTTAACTTGTTTAATCAATTACATATATAACTTTAATGATTAAACTAGAATCATCTGTCTACTCATGAAGAAATATCTCCACAAAGGAATGATTGGGGCCTATTTAATAATTGTTTGCACAGGCAAAAGAAAAAGCGGAGGGGAGGAGAAGAAGCCCCTCTTCAGGTCAAATCATCTCTGCACTGGGAAGGGGCAAGGAAAGTCACCATAGCCTGGACCCCCTCAGCCAAGTGTCATTCAGGAGAGGGAAGCTGGTTCCAGGCTTAACATGTAAAGGATGTTCTGTCTATCATGCTAATTTGCATTATCTCGTTTATATATGGAACCTAAAAAAGTCTAACTAATAGAACAGAAGGGTAGGTACCAGGAGTTGGGGAGGGTGGGAGAGATAAGGAGATGTTGGTCAAAGGGCACAACCTTCAGTTATAAGATGAATAAGGTCTGCAGACTTAATGTATAGCATGATGATTATGATAATAATTATGTATTATACACTTGAAATTTGCTAAGAGAATACATCTTAAGTGTGGCAGCCACAAATAAAAGGTAATTATGTTAATCAGCTTAATTGTGGTAATAATTTCACAATCTATATGTCTATCAAAACATCATGTTGTATGTCTTAAATATACACAGTTTCTATTTGTCAATCACGCCTCAGTAAAGCTGGGGAAGATGCAGAGAACGCTGACTGTCTGTTGACGACAGGCATGAGGTTTCATCGACCTCATGCAATTAAGCAGTCCCTCTGAGAAATCTGGGGGCCATCAAAGAAGATCTGTCCTTGAGCCTTAACAGGAAAAGAAGTCACAACTGGGCCATCTGAGGGGGTGTGTGGAAGGAGAGAGGGGCCAGCACAAACAGCAACATCTGGGAGTGTGGGGACCTGGGCTGTTTCCAACCATCTCCATCAGCCCTTCCCCAAACCACCTTAAATCACATGGGCTCCAGCTAAAAGACATTCCTATCTAAGTCCCTCAAACATAGACATTCTAGAGTCACCACTGGCCAGACTCATCCCTGCCCCTCCTGCCATGGCGTGGAAGTCCCCATCGAGAGAGGAGGGAACCAAGACTCAAAGGTGCTAAAACACTGGCTATAGGGAACCCAGGTAGTTAGCAGCGCCCGAACTCCTGTCCACGCTGTTTTACTGCCTTGCCATCTCTCCCCTCGCTGCCTAAGGGGCCATTCAAAAAATTATCACTAATTTTAAAACTCAGAGGAGCCTATTTGTAAAACTGAAATGTAGAGAACAGACACACACAAACACACGTGCGCACACACACACACACACACACACACACACTCTGTCCCAGTTACAGAGTTCAAGGGACTAAGACAGTGGGACCCACAATTCTTAATCACTGCGCTTATTTTTAAAAGGAAGAAAAGGAAAAAGAAGCCTAAACGATGCTATTATGGCGGCTAATTAAATTTCTTCTTTGCTGTTACAATGCATTCGCTTTTGAGGCTCATTACTTTTCGTGTAGCTTCTCTCAAGAGCTTGGTTTAAGGTTTAAGTTAAGGAAACCACAAGGCGAGTCTTAAAGCCACAGGCCACACAGGCACCCATGGCAATGTGCGTGGTGCTCAGGAGCACTGCAGCAAGAGAAAATGATTACGGAGCTGCCATTTCTTCTGAAGTACATGAACCGAAAAGGAAGGGGGAACAGCTACTCTTTTTATAGAAGGAGATTCAATGAGCTTATAGATAGAAATGCATTTGCATATAGCCTTTAGCTAACGTTCAAAATTCAGGGTGTTCATTTCCTATTTAATATTCATTTATTCCACCAAAGACATGAGTTGCCCTAGATGTGCCAGGAACTCTGCCGTCTGTGTGGGAAAGAGGGCGAGGCGTAGGTGGGGCTCAGGCTTTGGGAGAAGGTTTCAGGTGAGCTGGACGCAGTGGAATGGTCTGCTGGAGACAGCTCGGACTGGAGCAAAGTGATTGTGCGTGTCACTTCCCTAGTCCACGTTGGGTCGCATTTGGTTCAGAGCTTGCCATCAGCCATTGTGGGAATATTTACACCAAGGAAATCAGCAAACACCGCAATCATGGCTTCTTTTCCCTCCCTTCTGGAAAGCCAGTTTACCGGCGCCACCCTGCTGGACCTCCTTTTCCAGATGAGAAACTGAGGCAGAGAGAGGAAGGCTGTGTTATCCTTTGTCTTTTTTAGTACACCAGCACACTGTTCGCCACACCATAGATGCTCAGTAAATATGTGCTAGCTACAATGAGGACATTCAAATTTTTTCCCTCTTCTCTAAGTGATTGATAAATACATCTGAAAGTGCAAAAGATAATGCAATTGTCCTAAACTAAAATGTAGCACCAGAAGCAAATATCTAAACCTTAGAAAACATAACACCAAGTGTTACAGAGAAAATAAATTACTAACGTATTCAACCATAGCAAGCTTTGGTCACTCCTTTTTTCCCTAATCAATTTAGATCCCTTCAAGGTCTCAAAAGGGCATCCCAGAGCCGGCAAAGCCGTTTTGGACGAAGGCGCCCCATTTTGTGCAGCAAAAGTCCTCGTTCACTACATAGACTTTTCAGGTACTGAACAAAATGTTTCTCCAAAGTGAAACTGATGCTCTGTATGGCCAAATATTTAGGTAAAGGCCAAATAAAATTTCAACAGATGATACCTGCAAGCTAAAAAAAAAAACCAATCTGCTGACATTTGGAAAAATGTGTTGGCTAAAGCAAATGATAACAAAAGTATGTTTTCCATTAGAAAATGATAGAAGTTCCATATGAGATTTGAATAATAAAGCATACCCATATTAAATAGCTCAGTTTTATTCTTGCCTTTTTCAAAGTACCCAGAAAAAAAGAAAGAAAGCGTTAGTGGTCAAGAGGAGCAACGTGCAATAACAGCTCACAGATACTGTATTGCAAATGTCCAGTTGGAATCAAATTACAAACAAAACCCAGTTCTGAACCCTCAATGTATCACTTACATTCCTCTGTCCACCTCCTCACCCCCGGTTCTTCCCACCCTCCCCTCTGGTAATGATGTGAATGCTCAAAAGTCAAGAACGGGTTACGAAGGGACCAAAAAGAATGTTTTAGATGAAATCAGATGTGACCCCTGGAATCAGGAGCATTTGCTGAGCATGGTTTTAATTATGGAGGCTCAGTGAGCTTCCTAATACCTGCTCTTTGCTGCAGCCTGGTGCACCTCTAAAAAACGTGCACGGCCTACCAGCCTGCCAGCAGGAAGAGTTTATGGCCTCTCACTCCATTAAAAAAATAAATAAATCAGAAGCCCCCGAGGCAGTCACGTGTTTGGAAGCAATGAAATTGCAGCCCGTTTACCTCCTCTTAGACATTTAAATTCGCAGCCAAGGCACAGCCTTACAAGCCGCAGCTAAACCTTGTTGTGAGGGAATTAAAATTCTTTTGCTCTGATGTAGGCTGGCTTAAGGTATATGGCTCATAGCTGAAGCCCAAGGGTTCATCCTGTGTTTTTTGAGGTCTCATAAAGTTGTCCAGCCCTAATGGAAGGAAAGAGTTTTGTGTCTTAAAAATCTATACGTACTTCATTACAAGCTCAAGTTCTTTAAACGGTGCAGTCACTTGAACTCCAAGGGCTAGGCTACTTCAATATGCAAAAGGAAATGAAGCTATAGATATGAAAGTTTGGGTCTAATATCACTGGGAAGAAAAAATTTCTAAGTCACCGGGAAGACAGATATCAGAGAGCTGAGGGATAAAAGCAAAGAAATTCACTAGTCCGTGTTGTGGGAAGGAGAATCTGAAAATCTTTGAGAGAGAATAGTGCCAACTATCAAAATTTTTTCTTCAAATAGTTGAAGTGTTGGTGCAATGGTTAATGTTATATGTCAGCTTGGCTAGGCTATGGTGCTCAGATGTCTGATCAAACACCCATCTAGAGGTTGCTGTGAAGTATTTTTTTTTTAACAGTGATTAACATTTAGATCAGTAGACTTTGAGTGAAGTCAATTATCTTCACCATGTGGGTGAGCCTCATCTAATCAGTTGAAGGCCATAAGAGAAATGACGGAAATCCCCCAAGGTAAAAGAATTCTCCCTCTAGAATGCCTCAGACTTAAGACTGAAACATCAGCTCCTCCCTAGATCTACAGCCTTGGCCTGTCCTGAAGATTTCAGACCTGCCAGCCCCCATAACCACATGAGGCAATTCCTTAAAATAACTCTTTCTGGAAATACACATCCTATTGGTTCTGTTTCTCTGAAGAGCCTTGACTAATATGGTTGTATGCGTAGAAGAAACAGAAAAGAAAACTCATATGTAGTAGGTGCATAAAGCCCTGTTTCTCTTTGATCCTTATAACAACCTTGTAAAGCAAACAATTACCCCATTTTCCAGATTAGAAAATTGAAGATTTGATCTTGCCCAGAAGCGCATAGCAAGTAAGCAGTGGACTGTATTTGCACTCAGGTCTATCTCCTGTGCCCGTGTTCTTTCCAGAACCTTACTTGGCCTCCTACAGGGTTTGTCCTGTGTTATTCCAGAAAGCAGGGCAAGGCCTTGTGCCTCCCACATGGGCAGCTACTCCTGGAAAGAGAAGCTGGTCTGTAGAGAGAAGCCCTAATGGCATGCAAGGACTTGGCTTTGGTGCTTTGCGAGGCCAGCTACACAGCCCCCTCCACTGCCAGGTTCGTGTTTTGTTCTGGTTTCTGTTACAAGCTTTATTGAGGTGTGCTTGACACATAATAAACTGAACATAATCAAAGTGTACAATCTGATAAGCTTTGTATGTACACATCCATGAAACCAATACCCCGATTGAGATAGTGAAGTCACCCACCATTCGCAAAAGTGTCCTCTGCACTTTTGCCATACCTTTCTCCAGCCTGCTCCCACCCCTACTGCCAGCAACCACTGGTCTGCTTTCAGCCACTAGAGATTCATTTGCATTTTCTAGAATCTTATATAAATGAAATCACAGAATATGTACTCTTTTTTTTCTCGATCTGGCTTCTTTCATACAGCATAAATATTTAAAGATTCGTCATGTTGTGTGTATCAGTAAATCTTTTTTTTTTTTTTTTGAGATGGAGTCTCACTTTGTCACCTGGGCTAGGGTGCCCTGGCATCCGCCTAGCTCACTGCAACCTCAAACTCCTGGGCTCAAGCGACTCTGCTGTCTCAGCCTCCCAAGTAGCTGGGATTATAGGCACACACCACCATACCCAACTAATTTTTCTATTTTTAGTAGAGACGGGGTCTCACTCTTGCTCAGGCTGGGCTCAAACTCCTGACCTCAAGCTACCCTCCTGCCTTGGCCTCTCAGAGTGCTAGGATTATAGGCGTGAGCCACTACACCTGGCCAATCATTATTTTTTATTCCCGAGTTTTATTCTATTGTATGGATATACCACAGTCTTTTTAATCCATTCATCTGTTAGTGAAAATTTGAGTGGTTTTCACCTTTTGGCTATCCCAGATAAAGCTGCTTAGGAACCTTCACGTAGAGGTCTTTGTGTGGAAGTCTGCATGGGACAGCAGACTGTGGCTATTTTGCACTGCCTGCAAACGCAGCCACACTCACGCATTTACTCATCTGTTTGTTGTCTATGGCTGCTTTTGTGCTACAATGGCAGAGTATGGAGAATCTTGGCTCACAGAGATATATACTTTACTGTTTCCCAACCTCTACTCTTGTATACACTCCTAAGAGTAGAGTGACCAGACATAAGATGGGTATTTGTTTAACTTCTCACACAAATATGGCTCAACCTTTTTCCGAAGTGGTTGTGCCATTTTACATTGTGACCAGCAGTGCATGAGAGTTCCAGTTGTTCCAGATCCTTGCCAAGACTTAATATGCTCATTCTTTTTAATTTGCGCCATTCTAATAGGTGTGTAGTAGTATCTCTTCCTGATTTTAATCTGCACTTCCCTGATAACTAATAATATTAAACCTCTTTTCATGTTTATTTTCTGTCTCTGTATCTTTTTTGATGAAGTCTGTTTAAACATGTTTCCTATTTGTGGGAGGGCAGATTTATTATTATTGAGTTTTGAGAGTTCTTTATACATTCTAGATAGAAGTGCTTTATCGGATATGTAATTTAGAAATATTTTCCTTGAGTCTGTCACTTGTCTTTTCATCCTTTTAACAGGGTCTTTCTCAGAGCAAGTTTTTAATATTGATGAAACCCAATTTATAATTTTTATTTCATAAATCATGCTTTAGATATTTTGTTTAGGAAATCTTTGCCTTACCCAAGGTCCTAACACTTTTTCTGTGACTTTTATAGTTTGAAATTTTACCCAAAACTATTTGAGAACTATTGAGAAATGATCAAATTTTTAATTGCATATGGATATCCACTTGTTCCAGAATCATTTGTTGAAAAAACTATTATTTTTCCTCCACTAAACTGTCTTTGCCCCTTTGTTGAAAATTTATTGACCATATATGCATAGGTAAGTTTCTGGATACCCAATTCTATTTCATTAATCTATTTGTCTAATCTGTCTTGATACCAATACCACACCATCTATTACTGTGGATTTACAAGTTTTGAAGTCAGGCAGTAAAAGTCCTCCAATTTTGTTCTTCTTTTTCAGAATTATTTTAGCTATTCTAGGTCTTTTACATTTTCCTTTGAATTTTAGAATCAACTTATCAATTTCTACCAAAGAATGCTAAGATTTTGATTGGAATTGTTGAATTATAGATCAATTCTGAAAAAAATCAACATCTCAATAATACAGTCCTCTGATCCATGAACACGATGTATCTCTCCATTGTTTATTTAGGTGTTCTTTCATTTCTCTCCATAATGATTTGTAATTCTCAATATACAGGTCTTGCAACCACAGGCTGATTGAAAACAACTGTCTTCCCCTGGCACAATAATGCAAAGTCACAAAATAAACAATACATCCTATCTTTATTTAAAATTTGATATTTTATTCATTATGGGTTTTTGCATTTATCTTCATATATTGAAATATTACATTTTACTATCATTTAACTTGATCACTGAGTTTTTGGTGCCCCCTTAAATTTTGGGCCTGAAGTGAATGCTTCTTGTAGCTAACCCTCACCTCAGCCTTGCCTAAGTATTCTATATTTTTTATGCTAATGTTTTTAATAATTTCAATTCCCAATACTCATTGCTAGTATATAGAAATTCAATTGATTTTTGCATATTGATCTTGTATACTGCAATCTTGCTAAACTAACTTATTAGTTTTGTTACATTTTCTGTACATTCTGTACATTCTACATATTTGATCATATCACCAATTTTCTGGAAGAGATTGAGTAGGATTGGTATTATTTCTCCCTTAGCTGTTCAGTCGAATTTGCCATTGAGGCCATATGGGCCTGACATTTTCTTTGTGGGAAGA
This sequence comes from Propithecus coquereli, assembly GCF_000956105.1. Taxonomy (NCBI): domain Eukaryota; kingdom Metazoa; phylum Chordata; class Mammalia; order Primates; family Indriidae; genus Propithecus; species Propithecus coquereli. Next base: position 14,877,940 of record NW_012137191.1, read on the forward strand.
TTGATAGCTACAAGTTCAGTTTCACTAACAAATACATATGTATAGCTATTCAGTGTATCTATTTCTTCATGAGTGAACTTTAGTAGTTTATGTCTTTCAAGGAATTTGTCTACTTCATTTAAGTTATTGAATTATTAATAATTGGTATAAAGTTGTCATAATATTCCCTTATTATCACTTTGATGTCTGCAGAACATGTTTCTATGTCATCTTTCACATTTCTAATATTGGTAATTGTTAGTTTGTTTTTCCTTTATTTTTTCCCCCTGATCAGTTACCTGTCTTCTAAAACAAAAAATGCTTTTGAATGCGTTGTTTTTTTAAACTATTTTTTGATTTCTATTTCGCTGATTTTCATTCCAATCTTTACTATTTCTTTTTTTTCTACTTCCATTGAGTTTCGGTTGCTCCTTGCCTTTTAGTTCCTTAGGGTAGTGGAAGGATTTGAGACCTTCTTCTTTTCTACTGTGTATAGATGTTTAGTGTGGTAAATTTTCATCTAAATACTGCTTTACCTGAATCCCACAAATTTTGATGTGCTGTGTTTTCATTTTCATTCATTTCAAAACAATATCTAATTTCCCTTTTGATTTTTTTTTTCTCTGACTCATGAGTGTGTTATTTAGTAGCCAATATTTGAGGATTTTTCACATTTATATTTCTATTGTTGACTTCTAATCTAATTTTATGTGCATGGATAATAGTTTTTATGAATTTATAAATTCAATATATTGACACCTTTTTATGGCCCAGAGTATAACCTATTTTGGTAAATATTCCATGTACACTTGAAAAGAATGTTAATTCTGTCATCATTGGGTGGAGCATTCTATAATGGTCACTTAGGTCCAGATAGCTGTTACTGTTGTTCAGGACTTTTAAATCTTTATTAATTTTATGTCTAGTTGTTCTATCAATTATTGAGAGAAGGCTGTTGAAAAATCTAATTGTAGATTTATCTAATTCATCTTTCAGTTCTATTAATTTTTGCCTAACGTACGTGAAGCTTTGCTGTGATGTGCATACACTCAAGATACTTTGGTATGTTTATAACTTTAAAAAAACAGTTAGGTAATTTTGTGACCTCGCTTTGCACCTTCAAACGCTGAGGTTTCATCTGGTTCCTACACGACTAGGAGTAAACAATATTTCTCCCAAATCAAATTGTTTCAGAAAAGAATAGCCAAACACATTTTTTAAACCAGCATGTTTTCCTCTTATTAAGGTACTTGAAATCTCATTGGAGAAGCAAAACCATGACACTCTAACAAACAATGCAGGCCGTTTGTTACTAATAGCCAGAGCTGGCTCAGAAAAATTCTGCAGGATTCCAAAGGGGCTGGAGTTCAGTCAGCACTGGGGCTTGTTTTCATGCTTTCACTTCTTTGTTCTTTCACCCTCCCTTCTCTTTCTTTCTCTCTCTCTCCTCCTCCCTGACCCCCATCTCTTTTCCTTCCTTTCCTTCATTTCACATTTACTTTGTACCTAGTCCAAAGTCATTCCTTTGTCAGGGAGAGTATACAGAGTTGATCCAAACAAAGTCCCTGACCTCAAAATATATAAGAAGGGAAATTGGCTCAGAAGAAGTGAGACTCGAATTGGGCCTTGAAAGACAATAGCTGAAGGACATATTTTGTATGATGAATAGATTTGATACATTCATTACAAAATGAATTATGTGGTTGCCTATAAAACTTAAAGTTTTCAAGTCTTCTATTATATCCTTGTTGATCAAAAAAATAACGGTGCTTGTTTGTTTTTTCTACCATCGATTCATATACACTGAAGAAATTGGAGCCGGGCACGGTGACTCATTCCTGTAATCCTAGTACTACTTTGGGAGGCTGAGGCTGGAGAACGGCTTGAGGCCAGGAGTTCACGACCAGCCTGAACCCAGCAAGACCTTTTCTCTACAAAAAAATAGGAATACCAGCCAGGTGTGGTGGTTCACACCTGTAGTCCCAGCTACTCAGGGAGCTGAGGCAGGAGAATCACTTGAGCTCAGGAGTTTGAGCCAACAGCGAGCTATGATGACACCACTGCCACTCTGCCCAGGTGGCAGAGTGAGATCCTGTCTCAAAAAAAAAAAATAAGAGCAGGGAGACTAAAGGACAGGAAAAGGCCATTCTTAATCACACCATCTGTACATAACCACATAGATATTTTGGTATTTTTCTAACTATTTTTTTCTGTGTATTAGATATAATCATTAAATTTTGTGTCGTGATCTTATTTTCTCCAGAATTTTCTAATTTTATATAATTTTGGTCAACATAATCTTAAAAATAGTCTAACCGAATGGCTAAACAATAGTTTACTTTAAAATTTCCTTATCATTTTACATCTGGATTATTCCCTGTTTTCCCTTATTAAATAGATTTTTATAAACTCATTTATGATTTTAGTGCTTTATAGGTGAAAATAACTTTTTGAGATTATCAAGTCCGAGCATCTCAATTTTCAGATAAGAAACTGACGGTATGGGTAATTAACTGAGTTCTCTTAAGCTATGGTTCTCAAACTTTAATGGGTCTGGAGATCACCTAAGAATTTTATTAAAATACAGATTATGATTCAGTAAGTCTGGGATGGAGCCTGATATTGTGCATTTCTGATAAGCATCCAGGTGATAAAAATGATGCTCAAAATATGATTTACACATCAGGCGAAGGATTTGAATCCGAAGTGTGTGCCTGCAAAGCCCAAGCGTGGACAACTACCGTGAACTGCCTCTCTTTCCTAGGTTAAGGCTACGGTGCTTAACTAGGACCAATGGGTAGAAGCTTCCAGATGTAATTGAAATTTAATTTGATTATCATAGTTTAAAGATATCTTTTTTTACCAGCCATTGGAGATATGCAAGCTCTGGCTGAACATCCAATTGGTGGAGAGGTTGAATGGAAATTCGGCGATGCAGGGGAGCATCTAGCATCTGCTAACCTTGAAGGTCTTCCCAACCCCAAGGTTAAGGTTTTAGAAGTTCATATTGAATACTCTGAATGTTTATCAGAGCAGCTAGCCTCTCAGCCATTTAAGATACAAGGAGCCATTTTCTGACAGAATTTGCATTGCCAGGCAGAAAAACCAGATAAAATTAGTAACTTTTTTTTTTTTTAAACCAGACTGGGTGGAGGTTAGAGACCCAGGAGATGGCCAGAGTTGTCACATGAAAGAAAAATCTCTCTCTCTCTTGGAAAAATAAAACCTCACATGTGAGAAATTTTCAGAAATATAATTTGCATTTCAAGAAAATGTCAGAATTATTTAACACAAGATGGGAAGCAAAAGTGAAAATGTAAATGATTAGGGTCTCTTTACAAAAGGAAGATAGTGTCACTTCTTAGTACAGACACATTTCTCTCTGCAAGGTTTTCAAATGATAATGTTCTCTTCAAAACATGTTAAATGTCTAAGTAGCAAATTTCAAATTGTCACTGCGTGATGAGCTCTAGCATGAGAGAGGAAGAAAGGACTGCTTGTTTTTCACCCACTCTACATTAAAACTCCTGAAAATTCCCATTTGAGTTGTTGATTTTACTTAAGTTTTCCAAAAACTGGAGACCCTGCTTGCTGACACACAGGTGCATGGATGACAGAGACAATGTCTTAGAGATGCCCACCTTGAGCAGCTCGTGACTATAAACTGATTCAATGCTCTGGGATCCCATTCCCAGGTACCTGTCAGACTTCCCCCTGAGTTGGACGTTTACATTCAGTCTTTCCAAAACCAAGCTCATTGTTCACGTTCCACTGTCAAACCAGGTCTTCCTCCTGATTCTGAAAAACTTCATTTCACATTACCACCTTCTCCTCAAAAGCACAAATCATACTCTAAACAGATTCTCCAGTACCCAGATCCCCACTCTCACAAACAGTCCTGTTGATTCTCCTGTTCTAAATGATTTAAAAATTTAATCCCTACGTCCTCAGTTCAAGTTCTTGCAGTCTTGGCCTTTCTGTTGTATCCTCCACATTCATGCCAGATTATTCCTTTTGAAGGATGCATGGTCTTCTTGAGTGCCAGGTCACTCTTTGGTCAAGAAACTTTGACTGACTACTACAGTTTAAAGGTCTTACCTCCTCACCTAGCAGCCAAAGTCATACATGAACTGCCCCCTACTTTTCTGTTCAGCCTCATCCTCACTGAAGCTACAGTCTAGCCACTCTAAAGACTATACCATTCTTGAAAGACATGCTTAGGAGGATCATTTTGCACAGTGGTTACAAAGCTTGGGTTTAAGTCCCCACTCCACTCTTTTGAAGCCATGTGGGACCTTTTCTCCTTAGATTTTTTTTAATTTCAGCATATTATGGGGGTACAAATGTTTAGGTGAAATATATTGCCTTTGCCCCACCCAAGTCAAAGCTTCAAGCATGTCCGTCCCCCCGACGGTGCGTGTAAGACCTTGAACTTAACTCTGAGCCAGTCTCCTCATTTTTGAAAAAAAGGATACTAATAGTGCCTACTTTCTACAGTCAGTGTGAGGTTTCAAGTTAAAACTTGGAGGAGATCTTCCAGTTTCTGCTGAGGATATAGTGAGCAGGGAAAAGCATTGTTCCTCATTTTACAACAGGAGCTGAACAAGCTGCAAGCTCATAAACCTTTTCTAATCAATCAAAGATCTAAGATCACATGGCAATGGACTAGCCCCAAATCTAAGGAGAGACAGACACCTGCAAACAGAGAGAGGATTCAAGCAACTGCTTACCTGGGCAGATGCTGCAGGACACCAGGAAGAAGAACTCCATTAGGATTGTTAATGAGTGATGTTGAACATTTTTTCGTATGTCTGTTAGCCATTCAACATCTCTAATCATCAGGGAAATGCAAATCAAAACCACAATGAGATATCACTTATCCCCAGTGAGAATGGCCTTTATCGAGAAGTCCCAAAACAATAAATGTTGGCGTGGATGTGGAGAGATAGGAACACTCATACACTGCTGGTGGGACTGCAAACTAGTACAACCCCTGTGGAAAATAACATGGAGATACCTCAAAGAAATACAAGTATAACTACCATTTGATCCAGCAATCGCATTACTGGACATCTATCCAAAAGAACAAAAGACACTCTATAAAAAAGACATCTGTACTAGAATGTTTATAACAGCACAATGCACAATTGCAAAGATGTGGAAATAACCCAAGTGCCCATCAATACATGAGTGGATTAATAAAATATGGTTTATGCATACCATGGAGTTCTATTCAGCCACAAAAAACAATGGTGATATAGTACCTCTTGTATTATCCTGGATAGAGCTGGAACCCATTCTACTAAGTGAGGTACCCCAAGAATGGGTACAAGCACCACATGTACCCACCCTCAAATTGGTTTTAACTGATCAACACTTGAATGCACATATAGTAATAACATTCATCGGATGTCGGGCAGATGGGAGGGGGGCAGAGGGGATCGGTATATACACAGGCAATGGGTGCGGTGTGCACTGTCTGAGGGATGGACATGCTTGAAACTCTGACTCGGGTGGAGCAAGGGCAATATACGTAACCTAAACATTTGTACCCCCATAATACGCTGAAATAAAAAAGAAAAAAAAAGAATTGCTAGTGAGTGGAGTCTGGTGAGATAGCATGGAGCCCTTGGGGGCCACAGATGTAAGTGGAGTTTACACCTTTTTGCAGGTTTCTTCTCCATGGATGACACTTGAAGAGAATCTTAAGAAAGCACCCTTCATGGTGCTGGCCTGGAATTGGGAAACAGCAGCCTCTGCAAAGATGAACATTAAGTACCACCAAGACCCGTCCATCTCACAGGAGGACCTCATTTATCAATGGCCTAATTGACCTTGCATTCACAGGGCTTTGTTCTTTACATTGATATTATGTATTGAAGGTAGGAATTCCTAGCCTTCTTTTTTTATACAGAAGGACAATGGGTGTCAGATAATTAGGCTCCATTCCCAAGGTCACACACGAGTTTCTTTAGAGGCAGTGCAAAAACATGGGCAAGTGCTTTCTATGAGTCTGCTTCCTGGAGTTGGTAGAAAAACATCTAGTCAAACATGAGATGTTAAAAGTTTTATCAGATATGGACTCATTTTGAATGACCTCCTGCTGTCTTGTCCGATTAAAGTAAGAGTTAATGAGCCCATTTTACAGATGCTAAACTGAGGCTCACAGAGATTAAGGTCTGCCCAAGATCAAAAGGCAGTATTGTTAAGCCAAGGATAGAAAAAGAGCTGGGAAGGAGAGAGAGAAGACGGGAAGGAGACAGCCATTCAGATCTTAGAGCCCTTCTTGAAGACTTTAACCCATGAGCAACTGGAAACTGTAGATGCATTTTAAGAATACACAGAGAGGAACCAATGTGGGTTTTGATATTATCTTTTCAAATGATGAACATCCTTTACAGCACATAAGTGGATAAAACAAACTGTTTCTCCTATTATACTCTCACCACACCTCACACATCTGTGACCCAGATGTATGTGGGGTCTTCCCCACCAACAACTACTTCTGCAGCAGATTCTCTGGAGGAATCCACAGTGGACACCAGCTGGGTGTCTTCTAATTCAATCCAGCTCTGACACTGTCTGCAGCATTAGACCCCACAGGTTGAGGGCTCAGTCCCCAAGACCGCCTCCCACTTCTGATGCCAACCGCACACACAGCTTATCATTTGTGCTTCTGACAACCCACAACCCCCTCCTCAGGTTTGATTAATTTGCTGACGTGGCTCGCAGAACTTGGGAAACACATTTACTGGTTTATTAGAAAGACTATTACAAAGGACACAGGTGAAGAGATGCATACATAGGGTAAGGTTATGTGGGAAGGGGTGTGGAGCTTCCATGTCCTCTCTGGGTGCACCACCCTCCAGGAACTTCCAAGTATTCAGCTATCCAGAGCTCTCTGAACCCAATCCTTTTGCGTTTTATGAAAGCTTCATTCCATAGACATGATTGACTAAACCACTGGCCATTGGTGATCAACTCAACCTTCAGCCCCTGTCCTCTCCCTAGAAGTCTGGAGGTGGGGCTCAAAGACCCACCCCTCTAATCCTACCTTGGTCTTTCTCATATCCAGCCCTCATCCCAAAGCTATCTAGGGGTCTCAAGCCACCAGCCGTCCCATTAACATACAGCAGACACTCACTCTTATCACTGCTGAGATTCCAAGGGTTTTAGAAGCTGTATGTCAGGAAACAGGTATGAAGACCAAATATATATTTCACAACATCACAATATACTTTTACATTTAGTCACCTAACATCCATTGCCTCTTCTTGCTGGCCGCCATACCCTGGTTGGGCTTTGAGAAAGCTAACCACTGCTACTTATAGCCCACAAGATCCATGGCATCCTAACTCCGCCCTTTGAACAGGCCCTGACCACTACCTGGTTCACTGTGAGCCACATGTCCTGTGTGGGCCCAGCCTGAGCTAACAAGACTTAATTCTCAGATTTTTATTAGACTCCCCCTTCTCTACCCTGGATGCTGAGATGACGCCACACAAAATAAAGAAACCCAACTCAGAAGAAGCCAAGTCCAGAAATAGGTCCCAGCAATGTTTTTGAACCTAAATCAAACCTTACTTAAAGTGAGATCTACCCCGGGGACTTGGCAGTTATAGGAGTAATCACTCTCCCCTTTCCCTGTCCCCTGATTTCTTTTGCTTAAGCTATTGGAGTTGGGTTCTTAAAAACTGCAAAGGAAAGAAATGCAAGTAGCATATCCTTTCATAGCTATTAAATGAACAAAATTGTAAAGATGATAAAGACCAATCTTTTTGTAAGAGCAAAATATGCTCTCTTCTACACAATTTATTGAAATATCAATTGACTATATATATTGATATTATATAAACTTAAAATGTGCATGCCCTAGCACTCAAAAATACCACTTTAAAAATTTTATCTTAAGTAAGTAATCAAGAATGTGTGAGACAAATTAGTTGACAATAGTATCTACGATTGTCAGTCATAACATCAAAAGATTGGAAGTAATCTAAACACACAACAGAAGATAAACTAGATAGCGATATATATATATATATATATACAACATAAGCTAAGCAGAATTTAAAATAATATTGTAGGAGAATATAGGTATGTTAAAATGTTCATAAAATATCACTGGGTAAACTACAGACTATAAATTATAGGTAGAGTATGATTTCATTCTAGCTTACAAAAATGTAGATTTGAGTGCATATAGAGAGAATGAGGAAGTTATACCCCAATATACCCCAATATAACAGTGATGAAAATACTAGTAAATGTTTAACTTTGTGCTTTTTGATTATATTTATTTTTAAAAACACGCTTATCATGAATTACAAAAATAACATTTAAACAATGCCTTTTAAGGAAAAATCATTTATTGCATTACAGAAAAATTAGAAAAACAAAGGGAAAGACTACACCCATAATAATATCACTATAACATAGTCATTCTCTTTCTCAAATGATTGGACATCTTTCTTTGCGGTCTTTCTCTAGCTGTTGTTTTCCTGTGATGTTGTATCTATTAGAGTATATATACAATTTTGCATCCTGCTTTTACAATTAACATTTTGCTGGTGTTTAGTGTTTTCCCAGATCATTATTACATTTTTCTATCCAACATCCATAATGGATAATATTCCATGGATTAATCATTTTTCCTTAACTAACTTTACCCATATTGTTAGATATTTAGGCTGTGTCCACTATTCAAAAACGAACTCTGCATTGCTGTGTATTTTAGATGATTTCTTTATGAGATACCCCCAGAAGAGGACCCACTTCATCATCTAAGGAAGGACTCTTCCAAAGGCACTGTGTGAATGACAGCTAACGGATGAAAGCGACCACCCATGCCCCCCTGTCCACCTATCACCAGAGCTCCTTCATCCTGCAGAAACTTTGGGAGCAGCTGCCTCTACCCAAGCCTCTTCCAAGACCAGCCTTCCAAGTGCAGTGGAAGCAGAGAGAGTTTCTGAAACCCAGAAGAGGGCGATGCACAGGCCACGACTCTTCCAGGGAAAAGCTAAGAGACAGGAGCAGATCTTTCCAGTTACTCTTAAGTGCAACTTAAGGCTTAGTGTCCATCAATGGAATCAATATCTGACCTGGAGCCTGGTTCACTGAGGAGTGAGTCATCTCCTTATGCCAAGGCTAGAAAGCGGAGATTTCATAATGGACAGGCGGGGCCCTTCCCCAGTGAGGAAGGGAGAGAGTACGATGGAGGGAGGGCGGCCTTGGGTCAAGAGGCCTCAGTTCCACCAGCCAGATACGTCAAGGTCTTCCCGACAAAATGGGTTAATAATACCTGCCCTGCCTGGAAGGCGGAGAGCCTTCACTGAGAAAATGATGACAAAGTCCTTATAAACTCAAGAGTGCTGCATCCGTGTGAAGGATGAAGACAGCCATGTCTGGTAAGGGTAAGAAAATACCAGGGTGCTCTGCTCATTACTCTCCTAGCATCTGACAGCAAAGGGGGTTGTTTCTTCCTTTATTCCACATTTATTGAGTGCCTGCTGTATGCCAGGTCCTCTTTAGGTCTTTGGGATACGAAAGTAAACAAAACCTTTCATGAAAGGCCTTTCATGGAACTTGATATTCTCATGGGCATGGACAAACAACATTAAGTCAACAAGTAAACAAGATATTAATAATTTCAGAGAATGGTGTTAAGAAAAAGATAAAGTGGGGTGATATGACAGAGCGCACAAGAGTGAAGGATATTGTCTTTTGCTGGACACATCCTCCATACACATCCCCAGCACTGTGGCTTGCCCATCCCCTGTGACATCTGCCCCAGCCCCTCCATCCTGGGTTCATCCACACTCTTGTAGTCTTGTGCTGCACTTTGCTCTCCACTAAGACGCCTCCAATGCACAGTGACATAGATTTGCAGTCTTGTCTGTCTCCTTACGAGACTGGGAGCTCCTTGAGAACAATGATCTTGCCTTTTTCTCTTTCTGTCCCTCAGTGATTTTAACAGTAATGGCATACAGTAGTCACCCAATAAGTGTTCGTTGGAATGAATACTGTTCAATAGAAATTAGGTTAGGATGGAAGGATAGTATGCATCAGTATTGCAGAGGAAAACAAAGATCACCAGAGCTAAAAATAAAGAACAAAATAGAGCTCTAAGTCTTTATTAACTTAGGCAAGAGACCAAAAATCAGTGAAGAAATTCACAGAGAGGCTTCTGAGGCTGAAATATCAGGTGATTTATGTGGCTAGAAAAGGGTTTTTATGATAGTTATGTTAATAAGGATCAAAAATTAGCACTTTAGATAGATCACTATTATGAACTGAACGCCATGACCCTCAAAATTCATATATTGAAGCTCTAACCCCCTTTGTGACGGTATGAAGAGGTAGGGCCTTTGGGAAGAAATTAGGTTTAGATGAGATCATGAGGGTGGACCCCCCATGATGGAATTAGCGACTTCATAAGAAGAGGAAAAGACACAAAAACTTCCTCTGTCCACAGTGTGAGGACTCAGCGGGAAGGCAGTCGGCTGCAAGCCAGGAAGACAGCCCTCACCAGAACCAACTGTGCTGGCACCCTGATCTCAGACTTCCAACCTCCAAAACTGTGAGAAATAAATTTCTGCTGTGAAGCCATCCACTCTACGGTAATTTTTTAATAGCAGCTCAAGAGACCAAGACAAACACAATGAGTTCATAAGTGCATACGGGATAGTTTAAAACAGAGCCTTGTTGTTTCTTGGTCAGCAAAGGGTCTTCAGTTAGGCAGTGCTTTCTCAATGGGGGTCGTATCACCCCTGAGGGAGCAAACATTTGGTTCTTGGGGTGAGGCTGTGCACAAAAAATTTTACACTTGATGTATAAATCACAAGTATACATATAATACTTAAACAGATATTCAGTATATCTGTGTTATTTAAATTTATTTTGAAGGGAGGGGAATGATTAGGAAACAAAAATATAAAAAATGTCCTTAGTAAGTGAATAATGAAAAATAGGTTAAGATATATTGAGTGAGATCCAGTCGTGGCCTAGCATGTAGTCACTCAAAGTGAAAAGTTTCCTTTTACAGCAGGAACCTGGAATTTGCAATCCGCAGATTCTGTTCTGCCACCATCCCCTATCATGAGCCTCCAAGGGAGTCACACAGATTGGATCAGTCCAGGAGTAGGAGGCTTGTTACTACCTGAAAGTTTGGTCCTTACACTTCAGCTGTGAGTATCAGAACCTCCGCCCCCGGCCCCATAGCAGTGCTTCAACAAGAGAGAACTTACTTTTTCTCTCACATGAAAAAACCCCAGAATGAAGCAATCTAAGGCTGATATGGCAGCTCCACAATGACCTTGGGAGGTGGTTTCTTCTTCATGGTCTAAAAATGGTTGCTTGAGCTTAGCCACCACATCTGAAGTCCAGGCAGCTATAAGGAGGAGAAGTAGAAGGCACATTCCTTCCCTTTGAGGACACTTCCAAAAATTTCTATGCCCCATTTCCATTTACATCCCATTGCCAGAACTTACATGATCCCACTTGGCTACATGGGAAATTGGAAATCAAGTCTTTAGACAGGGCAGCAAAGAACGCAGCTCAAAGTTGGGAGATCTATTATTAAAAAAATAAGGGGAGAACAAATGCCGGGGACATCCACCAGTCTCTGCAACAGTGTACAAATCCCACATGGACCCTCTGTCCCTGATGATCTAATATACATGGTGCAGCATCAGAAAGATTCGTTTAGCCTGGGGAGACAGGCCTTCATGGCTTCCTGTCTCTTTGGCCTCAGTGGTGGTTAATTTTATGTGTCAACTTGACTGGCTAAGAGGCCCAGACAGCTGTTAAAACATTGTTTCTGGGTGTGTCTGCGAGAGAGGGTGTTTCCAAAGAAGATTAGCATTTGTATCTGTAAACTGAGTAAAGATTTGCCCTCACCCACGTGCGCGGGCACCATCCAATCCACTGGGGCCTGAATAGAACAGAAAGGCAGAAGAAAGGTAAATTCTCTCTCCCTGAGCTGGGACATTCATCTTTTCCTGCCCTCGAACATCAGCACTCCTGGTTCTCAGGCCTCCACACTCAGACTGGAACTCACGGCTTTGGCTTCCCTGGTTCTCAGACCTTCAGGGCTTGGACTGGAACTACAGCACTGGCTTTCCTGTGCCTCCAGCTTGCAGAGAGCAGATGTGGGGAATTCTGAGCCTCCATAATTGCATGAGCAAATCCCTCATGATAAACCTCTTTCCATGTATCTCTGTATCTATCTATCTATATCTACATCTTCTATTGGTTCTTTTTCTCTGACTAATACAGCCTCCCTTCAGTTTCTACTTGGCTTCCTAAGATGGCAATGAAACAGTGAGAAGAGGTATGGAGGGCACGTTTCCGCCAGAAGAAAGACGTTCCAGGCACCATTTTATTTCAAACATTGGAGAGAGAGAGAGAGAGAAAAGAGGCACTGCTCCCTCCTCAGGTTTATTTCTATTCTTCTGCTAGCACTTTCTCCCCCAGTAATGTGGTTTGATTAACATTCTATACCCTGACTCATCCTCCACACTCACTATTTTTTTCTTGCCACGAGTTGGGGGAGGATGAAAAGGAGCTCTGAACTTCCTTACCCTACAGGCCATCTTCCTCCAAGAGGCACCTGAAGGAGAAGAAAGACCAGGGAAGATGAGGGTCGCAAAACCCAACAATGTATGGTGGGCTGTCTGTAGGGAGACGGCTGTAGGGAGGCCTGGGAGAATGGATACATGGAGCAGATTTCTAAGTAGATCATTTTGGCCGAGTGTGCCAAGTGCTATAATTGAAGTATAACAATATGCTGATGGAACACACGCAGGGGAGGGAATGCATCACAAAAGTTGAGTCATGATGTTGGACGCACCAGAAATGGGAACGAGGCACTCAAGGCAGAGCTAAGGCCTTGAGGAGTGAACGTGGGAAACCTGTGTTAGAAAATGCTGGATAGTCTGTTTGAAGTACGGGTTGTGAGAGGCTGTGGTTGGTGGAGGTGGAGGGTCGAGGAGCAAAATAAGTTGGAGTGGACTTATTTGAGGGGGAATAAGGGGCAGACAAGATTCCAGCCACTCAGTTCTAAATGTTCTTTGTGATGTTAATGGATTTGGGTCAGCAAGAAACAAAGAGCCTGGACTTAGAGGTGATGGATAAGAATTGAGCCCAGAAAGGATTTGGGGTTAAACCCCACTAATCCTGGGAAAGGATAAATTCAAGAGCTATAGAACACAAGCTGAAGAACCCACTACCAAAGCATTGTTAAAACGCCAGCTGTACTAGCTTGAATAGTGTCACCCCCAAAATCTATGTCTACCTGGAACCTCAGAATGTGACCTTATTTAGAAACAGGATCTTCACAGATGTAACTAGCTCAGTTAAGATGAGGTCATACTAGATTAGGGTGGTCTCTGAATCCAGTATGACTGGTGTCTTTATAACAAGGGGCAAAGACATACAGAGACACACAAGGAAGAAAGTCATGTGATGAGAAGGGAGAGATTGGAACGATACACCTACACGTCAAGGAACGTCAAGGATTGCCAGCAACTGGCAGAAGCAACCAAGAGGCAGGGAAGGATTCTCCCCTAGAGCCTTCAGAGGGAGTGTGGCCCTGTTGCACCTTTATTTCAGGCTTCTGGTCTTCTGAGTTGTGGAAGAACAAATTTCTGTTGTTTAAGCCCCCCCATTTGTGGTGCTTTGTTACATTAGCCCAAAGAAATGAACACCCCAGCCCAGGCAGGCTTGGCTGTGCACGTGCCCCTGAAGGTCACCGACAGATCAGTGCACAAGTCTTGTGTGTCCTCAATGCAGGGACCAGAGAATGAGGGGGAAATGACTTGACCAACCGAAGAGGGAGAACATGGAGAAGAGGAAAGAGCCAACCCTGCAAATGGTGGGACACGCCTCCAACTTCTGAGGGGCCACAAGATAAAGTGGTCCAGCAACACAGAAACAAGGGAAGCGTGTCACACGCTCACTGCTGTTGCTATGGCAAGTCCACCCTCTCCTGCCTCACAAGGCCTCCCCAGCCCCGCCACCCTTGGCTACAACTGCAAATACTCCTGCAAATGTCTAGCACACAAAAAACAGGGCTGCCCCCAGTCATTCTTATTTATAACTCCTATTTTCGAAACAAAATTAATTTGTACAATGTATCAAAGTGAATTAGCCCTGAAGTCTAGAAAGCCAGGGAGCCAGAGAGCAAATGTTAGACAGGGAGCTCTGAGGGTGGTTCTGTCCGCTGAGACAAAACTAGGTGCAGAAAAGGCTCATGGGCTCAGGGGTTTGTAATGCCGGTTCCAGACGTGTGGTGTCACGTAGAGCTGTACCTGAAGACTCTCACCTGTAGAAGGAAGGCATCGAAATGCCTAAGTTAAGATCCAGTTTGAAAATTCTCTGACAGATGGGCTGAACTAAAAATGCCATTTTTCAAGGCACCCCTGAGCCAGTCATTTGAGAATTCATACTCCTGCAGGACGACGGCCGCTCATTCGACATCACACAACTTGTCAGTATAGGTGGTAGAACTGCCACTTCCTTCTCTCTCATTCCTGGTCCAAAAGCCATTTTCCTGAACTGTGAGAACTCCTCAGGCCTTGTGGTCAAGTGTCCACAGCGCCGAAGTCGACCAGGAGCGACTGTAGGAGCTGCGGTCTGTCTCAGGAACTGAGGCTGCGGGGGATGATGTCATTGATGCAATGTTGCAAAGCCCCGACGCAGAGAACCAGGGTCTGACACAGCCAGATGGGGCACAACACGGACCCAGAGCAGCTGTATCCCGTGCCACAGGGCCTCTCCTCTGTGCTGCTCCGCCTTCTCGGTTCCAAAGCATTTTCCTCAGTCCTTGTCAAAAGCATATAACAGCGGAAGCTTGCCTTGTGTGTGCTCCTCTTTTCCTCCCCTCCCAGGGAACTGCTCCTCCATCTCTGCTGCTCTAGGACTGCTCTGTCCTGCCTGACACCCACAGGGTCCCACCCACCATTCTCATATTGAAAACAGTCCCTGCCGTGTTTACACCCTGCATAGCCACCACTAGCTTATCAGTTTATCAAACACTTACTGAGAACCAACTGTGTTAAGGGAGACAAGATCTGGCATTTTTCAAAGAAGATTAAGACAGTCCCTGGTTCCTGAGGGCTGCTGGGTAATCAGAGATTTCAGGCAAGAAAGAAGCATGAACATCTTGGGGATCTTGTTAAAATAAACAGCTTCCTGGATCCCCTTGGGGAGAGTGGATTCTGTGGGTCTGAGGTGGAATCGAGCTTTAATGCACTCCCACGGATTGTGTGGTGGGTTCCCCTGCTCTGGATCTACTTGGATTAACAGGCTCAAGTGGTCTCTTTGGGCAATTGAATCACTCAGGGTCACACCTTGACCTTTTGATAACTTAGTCTTGCTTCTCTCTAGTAGGCTTTGAATTCTCTTTGCTTCCCTTCCTTCTTGGCAGACAAGAGCCCTATTTTATAATGGCAATGATGCAACACTGACGCATGCTGTCTTTGCAGCCCATCTCCCCAATTCTGAACTAATCAGGGCTCTTTTTATCTCTTCCAAAAAAAGGGGTCGAATAGAGCTTTCTGGGGTGCTGCTACTCTTCAGTTTTACATACACACAACAAAATGCTGCTTCTCATTCTTTCTTCCCCTTCAGGTACCGAAGCATAAAACTCAACCCCATATCCAAGCTTATTACCAACACCATATCCAATGCTAATCCACAAAGTGTCCTTCTACAAATTGTTGGGGTCTTCGCCACAGAGAGCCGTCATGATATCCCAAAATAACTGCAATATAATGAAGAGGATCTCTTTATTCCAGGGTTAAATGTTTCCAACAACTCTTACCATCAAACCATTTCAGGAAGAAGAGCAGGACAATTGCAGACTCCCCCTCCATGACCTTTAGAGAACAACTTCCACTTGCTTGTCGACTTTCTGTCCCTCCCTCACTTGCATTCCTGCCCTTCATTTGTGATCCAGAGCTGCTGTTGCTTTGGTTCCAGGCTTCTGGTTATTTTGGTGAATGTTTAAGACACAAATGGAATGTCCCGTAGTAGGCTCAGTGGAATACTACCTACAATGCATGCTTCTCTCCAGCAAGAAAGCATTCAGAAAGGGGACACGAGAGCCCTACAGATTCATACAAGTGCTTCTGGAACACATTTAGCATTTCTCTCTCACAAGAACCCACATTTCCACACTACCCAAGGCTGCCTCAAAGTCAGAAGATTGTTCCTTCTCTTTGAGGATGACAGCTCCCCATCTATCTGGTCGGAACTCTTGGCACCAACTCCAATTCCCTGTCACTACTCATGTGCTGGGCGCTTCCTTCCAAAGCATACCCTGGCACTGCTGATTTCCCATGTCCCAGATGGAACCAACCCACTTCTCCCAGAAACCCAAACTCTTCCTTACCTACTTGTTTTTGCCTCATTCCCAAAGTCCCCTTTTTAACCATGCTGTGTTCATCCCCAAACACAAAAGCACTGCAATCATTTATTATGCCCTTTTCTTTTAACCCCTCAAGATACAAAGCAGGACACACTAAACATGCAACAAATACTGAATGAAAAAAGTGCACTTAAGCATTAACAGGTTTGAATCTATAAAAAAGGCAAGGGATTTTACTCTTTTAACTTTCACTACAATTATTATTTTACAGAAAATGCTTTAATGATGACAATGTCTGATCTTCATATGCAACTTTCTAGCATGCTTTCAAATATATGATTTCACTTAGTTCTCATCCCAACAGTAGTTCAGGAAGAGTTTTGCAGTCAAAAGATCCAAATCCAGGGTTCACCTTTACCTCTTAATAGTTTAATGAACATGAACACACAGCAAAACTTCTCCGAATTGAATCAAGACAATAACTCACAGGGTATTTAAGATTCTAAAAATTGTATTTGGGGTGTGAAAGTACAATGCAAGCCAGTGATCTCCTTTAAGACTCTACTTCTGCGAAGTCACCTGTTAGAGCTGACAACTTCTTCCTTGTGGTCCTACTCTGCATGATCTTACTTCCCAGCAGGCAGCATTGAAGTGACCGCATCTTGCTTTATTAATTTCTGTAGTCCCTGTGTCTCACGCAGTGTGGTTGTTCAATCATTATTTGTTGAATGAAAGATGAACTTTTAGCAAATGTCATCAGGATCACATTTGTACCCCTATTTTCAGTTAAAATCCTTCATTGAAATTGGGGTCTCTAAATGGAAGAGTGTGGTTCCTTTTATAAGGACACTCAAAAAACATTCCACATGTCTGTTTAGACTTTTGCCCTAAACAACAACAAAAAATGTATACAGTCATGCATCGCTTAAGCACAAGGATATTGTCTGAGAAATGACATTGTCAGGTCATCATAGAGTGTACTTACACAAACCTCGATGGCATATATATTTTTATTTGTATATGTTTCTTTATATAGAAAACCAAAGTCCCAGCACCATTATTGAATATCAATCATTTCTTCTACTTGATCGGTAAAGCCAGTATCAAGTGCCATATATTAAATTTCTATATATGCTTCATTATAATCTTATGGAATCCCCATCATATATGTGGTCTGTTGTTGACCAAAACATCACTATGTAGCACATGATTGTATACAAATATATGTATCTATATGGAATAATTATTCTGAGAAAAGCTTAGGGTGGGGATCTGAATCGGGCTATGAATAATGACCCCCTTATGACTGAACTAACAAAGAGTAGGTAGCTACTCAATTTGTCAAGGAGTTATTCATCGTTGGAAATTAACCTGAAATTTGATCTCTAGTAATATAACATGTGTGGTAAGATGAAGTATGAAGTTTTAGGTTTTTTTTAGAGATTGCTGCTGCTCTGCTCCCCCTCCCAAGAAGTCCCCTGATTCATACACAGGGCCAGCTCCTCTCACCCATTGAAATTTAGTAGTTGAGGCCCGCCTCCAACCCATAAAACCACCCTGTCACCATGGAATAACTCACAGGGAGCTGGGGGGATAGGGAGAAATCAATTGAGAAGCCAGATGACAAACGCCACCGGGGCACCACTGGGCCATCATCTGCAAAGTCCACGGCACATCTTCCCCATGCACGGTGTGTACTGGAAATCAGGATGCCGGGATGCTTGATCACTCTGCTCCTTCCCGCTCCATGGAGCTGAAAGCTTCGCTCACAGCTACTCACGCCAGTTGCCTGCTGACCTTTTATGGGTTGCAACCGCATGCCTGACTAACTGATTTGTTCCAGCTGCAGCTATATTTTCTGCCTTCCTTGTTACTTAATTGATCCTGGCTGTGCCTGGTCCTGCAAAGAAGCCCTCGCAGGCCTTGCAACATATGCTATATATCCTGTATGTACTCCTGTGTCCTGACAAGGAACATAAAAATCAGAGATGGCAGGAGACAAGGGGAGGGAAAAGTCAGCCAAAACACTATGAATGCAAATAACTTGGCTTGCCTCGTTGAATCTCTCAAGCGCAGTCCACTGCTCCCTGGACCAACGAACTTTCTTCCTACAGACAGCACATCTCTGGAGACTCAGATTTTCTCTTCAAACTTTAAAAACTGTAATCACCTACAGGCCTTTAAAGACAAAAGAAAAAGCCAGAACAGAGCAAGAAATGGTTTCTTTCCTTCATTCTTTGTTCTTTTGGCCACGTGTGTTAAGTTCCTGCTAAGTACTTGGCACAGTGCTAGACTCCGGGGAAACAGGTGAATTAGACCAAGTTGCTGCTCCACTGTAGCTCACGGTCTTACAGGGGACAGAGACACAGAAATGAATCGCTAGAATATCATGGGCCTTGCCTTAACCTAGATCAGCAATTCTTAGCATATGGAGAAGGACCCCTGGGTATTTCTGAAACCCATTCCAAGGGTCTCCGAGGTCCAAATTCTTTTCATAATAAAGCTAACATGTTATTATTTGTCTTTTTCACCCTCATTCTCTCATGAGCATACAGTGGAGTTTTCTAGAGATGACATGTAAAGTCACAACAGATTGTAGAAGCAGATAGGACAATCCACCTGTCTTCTGCTAAGCCAGACACAAGAGAGATTTGTAAAATGTAAAATAATGCCACTCTTCTCACCATTGTTTTGTCTTGGGAAATACAGTCATTTTCATAAAAATGTATTATTTATGTCATTGTATAACTGGCTTGCTGTTATTTGTAATGAATTAATAAATAAATATGTAGAGCATTCTCAGAATTAATTTATAATAGTAAATATTGATAGATATGACACACTTAAACGAAAGTTCTTTGGGGATCACAATAATTTTGAAAGAGTATAAGACTGTGAAGAAGTTGCGAAAATAGTACTGAGCGATCCTATATATGCTTTGCCCAGCTTTTCCCAATGACAATGTCTTATTAATATATAACTAGATGGTTGCACATGGTGGCTCACGCCTGTAATCCTAACACTCTGGGATGCTGAGGCAGGAGGATCATTTGAGGTCAGGAGTTCGAGACCAGCCTCAGCAAGAGCGAGAACCTGTCTCTACTAAAAATAGAAAGAAATTAGTTGGGCAACTAAAAACAGAAAAAAATTAGCCTGGTGTGGTGGCACATGCCTGTAATCCCAGCTACTCAGAAGGCTGAGGCAGGAGGATCATTTGAGCCCAGGAGTTTGGGGTTGCTGTGAGCTAGGCTGATGCCATGGGACTCTAGCCTGGGCAACAGAGCAAGACTTTGTCTCAAAAAAAAAAAAAAGTATATATATATATATATAAAACTAGAGTCCATTGTCAGAATCAGAAAATTAACATTGATTCAGTACTATTAACTACAGATCTTCACCAGTTTTTACACATACTCTTGTGTGTGGGCATGTGTGAAGATCTATGAAATTTTATCACATCTCCAGATTCATGTAACTATGACCTTGACAAGCACACAAAACTGTTCCATCACCACAAAGACACTTCCTCATGTTACCCTTTTATAGTCACATTCTCTACCCAACCCTAATTTCTGGCAAACACTGATCTTTTCCCTATCACTATAATCTTGTTACTTTAAGAACATAGTGCAAGTGGAATCATACAGTATAGAACCCTCTGACATGGGCTTGTTTTGCATAAAGCTTTTGAGATCCATCCCAGCAGTCGTAGCCACAGTTTGTTCCTTTTTTATTGCTAAATAGTATTCCATTGAATAAATGTACTATAGTTTGTTTATTCATTCACCCACTGAAGGACACTTGCATTGTTTTCAGTGTTCGGCTGTTACAAAGAAAGCTACTATGAACATCTGTGTACAGGTTTTATGCATACGTAAGTTTTTATTTCTCTAGGCTAAATACCTAGGACTGTGTTTGCTGTTCATATGGGGGACTGTGTTTAATTGTACAAGAAACTGCCTGATGTTTCCAGCAAGAGTGGACTATTTTTCATTCCCACCAGCAATGTATGAGAAATTCATATTCTCACCAATATTTTTATTGTCAGTATTTTTTGTTTTGGCCATTCTGATGGACATGCAATCATAGCCCATGGTAGCTTTAATTTGAATTTCCCTAAGGGCTAATAATGTTGAGAACTTCTTTTTCTATTCTTATCCACATATCTTTGGTTAAAGATCTGTTCAGGTTTTTTGCCCATGTTTTTATTGGATTGTTTGCTGTCTTACTACTGAGTTTAAAGAGTTTTTATATTCTAGATACAAGCCTTTTGTCAAATATATGATTTGCAACTATTTTCTTCCAGTCTGTGTGATTTTTTTTTATCAGGGTCTTTCACAGAGCAAAAGTTTTAAATTTCGATGAAGTCCAACTTGTTGATTTCTTTTTTCTTTTATAGATCATGCCTTTGCTGTCAAGTCTCAGAACTCTTTACCTAGTACCAGGTCATAAAGATTTTCTCATAAATAATTGTTAAGCATGTGAAGTGTCCTGAGACCAAAAAGTTTGAGAGCCACAGGCTAGATGCATGTGAAGTGTTTTCAGAATGTAGAAAAAGAATGTTTTATTGGAACTTGTTTGTAAGGAAGAGGGAGAAGGTGGTAGGGAGAAGAAATAGAACCAGACTTCACAGAGCAGGTGAGTCCTCGGTCAGGATGTGGGGGGTTCACGGGGGAAGGAACTGGGTCTTGGGTCTTTCCTTTTCTCTCTCTCTTTCTTTCTTTCTCCTCCCCCCATATTCCTAGTACCTGGGACACAGAAGGATGGGACAAAGGCATCTCAGAGAGTACGAGCAAAGCAGCAAAGTAGAGCGGCTGTGAAAATTCACGATATGTTTGGGAACAGCACACCTTCCAGTGTGGTGGAGACATAGGTGTGTGCAGAGAGGTGGGACTAGAGGTGGGAGATGGGGTATGTGAGGCGGGGGTGGGGCGTTGGCTGTGAACAGGCCCTGTGTGCCCTGCTGAAGGATGGATGCTTCCATATCCTTCTTGCAATTTTCCATTCCAGACTATAGCTTAATGCAAAAAGTTAATCACAACAAAACTTTTTGCCAGATAACAAAGATTTACCAACAACAGCTATAGAGCCAAGATCTCATGTATTTCATAGCAGTGAAAAAGGAACAGGAAGGGGGCAAGGAACTTACTTGTTTGCTTCCTGAGTGCCAGGCACTGTAGTGCACACTGCACAGCTCACCCTGAGCAGCAGAGACTGGCTAGTCTTTCATCAAACTCTTTCTTTTTCAGGGCACGCAGGTAGCTTCCATGCCCAGCCCTCCTGGCAGGCAGGTAGGTATGGCCAGTGGACTCTGAGCCAGTGAAGTCACACCTTGCACACAGAAATCTTCCACGCAGTCTGCCACGCTCACTCCCCGTCCTCTGCCTTGAAGCGATAGGTACTGTGATTCGGATTGTCACCAAATGGGAGAAAAAAATGGGCCTCGGACTCTGCACTGGACAAGAGCTGCCGGCATCAAGAGCATCTGTTTGGGGATTTACATGACCAAGAAATAAACCTCTACTAGGTAAAGTAATTCATATTAAAGATTTTGATCTAGCAGCTAAGATGACTTTAACGAATGCACACCTGGAGGAGTGTGGTCACTCTTTTTGGGTCTCCCCTTCTTCTCACACCCCCTAGGGCTGTTCACTCATGTCTTCCACCTCACAGGAGAGCACAAAACTCTCTGGTTGCCTCCTAAGGCCTCGCCCTCCTATTTCAGCCTAAACCACAGGACAGGCAGCTCCCTGGACTGCCTAGTAAGTGCCACTTTCTCAGAGTCTAACTGTCCTTGACATGTCAGATGCCATTCCTGTGCTTCCTAATCAGAGCTAAGGGTTGGGAGTGGGAGGAAGGCCTCAGCTCCTTAATGAAGCATCCAGAGCCCTTCATAATGGGATTCGTTACCACACCTCCCCTTCACTTCCCACTGACTCCGTACTCAGCCTGGGATTCCTGCTCCGAACGCCCACCGGCACTCTGTTCCTACCTCCATTCGGATCTGTTCCCGGACTGGGCTGCTCTTGTGCTTTGCTGTTTCTTTGCAGAAGCTGAGCTCCTCGAGGGAGGGGCCTTCTTCCATGAACACTGCAGCTTCAGTGACTATGCTACGGTACATCTGTGACTTTCGGACATTTTGAAAGGCACTGAAATATTCTGTGAAACCCATGGACAGAGCATGGCCCCCTACCTGCCTGTTACCTCTGGGGCCTCAGCTCTTAGGGCTCCCTGGCTCCCTCAGTGTCCTCCTGCCACACTCACTTCCCATCCTCTCTGCCAGGAATGTTCCTCCCCAGACAGCCCTGGCCTGCTCCCTCACTCCTGCAGGCTGTGCCGACTGGTGCCTGCTTGGGGGCTGGGGGCTTCCATGGTAGTGACATAATAATGACCACAACTTCCTTCCTTGGAGCCCACCTCCCTCTGCCTTCTCCCTGCATCATTTTCTTTCAGTGTGCTTATCATCTGACACAATTCATTTCATTTATTTATCTGGTTTTCGTCTTTCTCTCCTCACTATTATGTCAGCTCCCTCAGGCAGGGCCTTCGTTTTGTTCACCGGTATGTTTTCACATCCAGAAAGGTACCTGGTGGTTAGTATGTGCTTAAATTGTTTCTGAAGAAGAAAGGGAGGGCGGGAGGAAGGAGAGAAGGAAGGAGGGAAGGAAGGAAGGAAGGAACTGCTCTGATAGCCTGTAGGCATGAGATGGGGAGCAAAGACCTTGCTTCCTTCTCACTCCTCACAGCTGTGTCTAAGACTCCATGCATCAGTCTGGAGGCCTCTGGATTCAAGGCCTCTTCATGGCATTTAAGAGCGAAGGTTCTGGCCCTCAGTTTCCTCATCTTTAAAATGAGAAAAATAACTTCTCAAGTCTTTCCGGGAATTAAATGAACAGTAACTGGCAAGGAGTGCAGATTCAACAGGGCCGGTTATAATTACATTTTGTTTTACTCCTCACCTTTTAAACCACCCACAAACAAGTCTTTTTTGCTTTGAGAGTTGGAAGAGATGCCAAAATATTTTTGGGCACCTCATTTTCTAGGATGGCCAGAGAAGTCCAGTGACTTTCCCAAGTTTGCACAATTAGTAAGTAGCTGAACTAGGGTTCTAACTCAGGCCACGCGTCTCAGGATCCTGTGTGTACATTCAGCTCTCTTGCTACTATTGTCTTTCCTCCCTTCTTCCATAAACCAGCCTAGTTCTTTAACATCTATCATTCATTACTCTCTTTTGACACCTATAAATATCCTTCATTTATATTTAACTAAAATGGTTCTCGTCAATAGCAATAAATGGCCTGTCTACTGCTGGAACCACTGGGTAGGAGAAAATTCTTAACAGGAAATGTTTAGCACCTCGCCCAAAACATGCATGCATACATGCATGTGCACACACATGGGGTGAGATCTTGTACCAATCCTCTCTTTGAGCAGAATAGAATTGCAACTATTCATTCTTATACTCATCCATTTGGCATTTATTGAACATCCGCTATGTGCCTGTTCTTACAATATGCTCTGAGAATAAAAAGACGAAACATAATGCCTACTCTCAAGGAGTTTCTGCTCAGAGAGAGAAAAAAGCGATGATACAGTGTCCTGCACTCAGAGATGACACATAAATATGCTCAGTGCAATGTGGTAAGTGCTATAGTTATAAAGCCACATCCATTTTCAAACTTCATTTGCATTAGTACCATATGTATTATAATTTTTGTTTTAGTAAATATGGTCTTAGGATGAAGATATGTAAACAAAGTGCTCCGGGCTGAAGAGAGGAGAAAGCAGCCTAACCTTACAAATGGGAAGCTAGTGAAAGCTCAGTAGAGGAGGTGATATTCAGGATGGGTTTTGAAGGATGAGTTGAAGTTCACAGAGAGAAGAGAGAAGAATATTTCAGGTAGAGGTAACGGCATGCTCCAGGACATAAAGCCAAGAAATAGGCCATAAAAATGAAATGATGACCAGGATCTAAATAGTGATTTATGCTATTGCCACAGGGCAATGAATGGCTGATTAGAGACCAAATAAATGGTACAGGGAAGGACAGTAAGGGATGTGGAGGAGGGAGGCATTGTTCCAAGCTCAGAGAAAGCTTCGTGGAGAAGGTCAGGTTTGAAGCGAAGAAAGAAATAGCTGAAAGGCTGAAGATGTTTGAGGCTTTTCTTTTTAATCCACTGGGATAGAATTCTTTAAACTTGAGTACCGAGAAAAATGTCTCGGGAATATTTGTTAGCCTGGGGAATGGGCTTTTTTTTATTTCTTGGAGAAATGGAAGACAGCTAAAGTATTTTATATGTATATCTTTATGACATCTGTATGAAAGCCCTTAGGAGAAAGACTTGACAATCTCTTATGGCCTCAGTATCCCTGAGAAGGTGTTTCAGACTAATGCTTCCCGTTGTGCTGAAAGCGGATTTAGAGAGCAACCCCTTCTGTTGAATTCATCACAGCCCACATCAGGCTGGATATGGATTAGGGCTAACTGTCTCTCCCTTTTACATTATAACATGGACAGAGGAAAAGCAACATTGAAGCTGAAATTAAGTATAGCTTGAAAAATCTATATTTCATAAAAGTACATATACATAAATGTCATTTTTTGGTTCTTTTTGCAGCAAAAATTAAAAGAACAAAGAACATTAATGTGTATTTGGATAGAATTAATTTTAAAGCATATTTTTTTAACCAAATTCTCAACACCCTTTTAGTTTTCAGTCACCAGTGTTAGGAGCTCCCACAGCTTATGCACTGTAAGTACCCTAAAAATATTTTTATCTTAAACAGATCAGTGACAGCTTTAGGTTCCCCTGCAAAAATATTTCATGTGAAGATCATTTTCCCTGAAAGACAGGTAGGAGAAGGGGTCAGGGAAATAAATGGACCAATTTTATGTTTCTTTTCTAAGTAAGATTCCTTTCAAGAAAGACCAGAACTGAGGTTTGTCACTTGGCAGCCAGCCGAAGTTGACAGTTGCCCCATTTCAGGTTGAAGTGTAGACTACCCTCTGACTCTTTGTTCTTTGTGGCCAGAAAATATGATTTGAAACAAAAATTATGTTTGCTTATTCATTGAAGCTTTCTAACTGGCTTCTCTGCCTGTCTTTCCTGTTGTGCCTAAGAAGAAACCGTTCAGTGAAAAGCCAGCCAGTATGACTAGTTTTGTTTCAGCAGGCATTTATCAAGCCCCTGAGTCACCGTGGTAGGCACTGGAGTTGCAGACACATAAGAGACTCTCGTTCCTGTCTGGAGGGTACCACAAGCACAGTGTGACCTGGGAGCGTTGGGTGTTGTGGGAGTGAGAGGAAGCCTGACCTGGGGGTGTCAGGGAAGATGTCCAGGAAGAGGGGACAGCCCTAGCTGAGATCAGAGGGACCACACAAGTCACCAGGGGCCTGGGAGAGGGCACCACAGGGAGAAAGATGTTCCATTAGGACAGAGCAAGGGACAGCAGCATGGTGTCTCCAGGCAGCCACAAATATATAGCTTTCAAAGCCTAGAGCAAGGAGCACCTTGGAGAGGGAGGAGAGAGCATCACGGGATAACTAAGGCCAGCTGTGCAAGGCCTGAGCATCTGATGATGGGTGAAGCAGTGCGTCCAGGAGGGTCCTGGCAAGAACAGACTGAAGGGACCACTCACAGAGCAAAGTCCCAGGACCTAACGAGGGATGTCAAGGAATCCAAGCACCAGCCACCAGGCAAAGCCAGTACCACTCCTGGGCCTGAGGGAGTCAGGGAAGAAAATATTGAGCCCTGGGCTGTGGAGAGAGGTATCTCCCACCAGGAGATGATGTTGAGAAGGGAGGCAGCTTCGGCTGGAACCCTGACACAGCAGCAGGGCGGGAGCAGGGCAGCCACACCTCCAACTCGTTCTTCCTTCCCTTCCTCTCTACCGGCACCT
This sequence comes from Propithecus coquereli, assembly GCF_000956105.1. Taxonomy (NCBI): domain Eukaryota; kingdom Metazoa; phylum Chordata; class Mammalia; order Primates; family Indriidae; genus Propithecus; species Propithecus coquereli. Next base: position 14,904,188 of record NW_012137191.1, read on the forward strand.
CCTACTGGCCAATGCCAGCCGGGAGCCCGAGGACAAGGAGCCCTGGGCAGGCAGGGTCAGCCCTCAGGGCGAGCCTTCCCCATTACCCTGCTCTGTATCCAAACTGCAGCCAGCGTCAGTGCTGACCTCACACAGGCACGGAGAACCTTAAACATTTTTATTAATAGAAGGCGCAAATATCAAGCGAAACAAGGTGTTTAGATAAACATCACAAACATGGGTAAACTCTTTTACAATAAATTTCATATAGCAACTGAGTGGTTTTCCTGTATTTTGCTACAAGCATTAAAATTGCTAAGAAAAACCCCACCTTCTTAGAGTTTGGGACCTAGATCTATTCTTCTTATAAACCCCTGGATATTCGTGGGATCCAGTGACTGGTTTATGGGAATTTAGCTGAGCTTTCTTTAGTGATTCATATGTTTAGGTGAAGGAAGTTAAGGGGGATAATGTCGGTGGAAGAACAGAAGATGAGGAACGAAAACATTTGCTGCACAATTACTACGGGCCTATAATCTCATTTAATCCTCACGACACCATCTATTTTCTCCTTCACACACTTAGATGAGGCTCCAGCAGAATATCATTAAATGACCAATGAAGCCAGGATTCAAACCTGAGTCTTGCTGACACCAAAGCCCATATTCTTTTCACAAAACCACAATGTCTTTCTGTTAACACATCACGTCAGTCCTATAAGCCAAAAGTCCCTGTTGAAAAATGGGCAAAAAATATCTTACTTTCTTTTTCTTTTTGTCGTGGGTCCCTAAACTCCATGTACCATAGGTAACATCTCCTTCATTGTCAATCTCTGACGCTTTCTTTAGAAAATGAATGCTATATGATAAACAGTATAACCTTTAGTTTTCCCATAACTATTAAACGGATCAGCACTGGAAAAAATACACCTTTCTATAGGGACATCTGTATGAAGAACTCCTATAACAAGATAACAAAAGCCTGCTTTATAGCCTCCTAAGGAAGAGACTGGCTTTATTATAAAGAGTTATTTCTTCTCAGGGATTATACCCATAAAACATGATCTAAAAAGAATACGAAAGAGAAGTATATGAATTCTACTTTACCTGTTCTGGTCAAACTTCTGGAAAATTTTATCTTCCCTAGATTCATGTTTTTCCGTGGACTCCAATTCTTCCTCACATGCTTCCCCTGAAAAAATCATCAACATAGCTATTATGGAAGAGAGGAATGTTCCCCGTGACTTGACAATTCACACATGCTGAGGGAACCCAGTTTCAAACAGCCAACTTAGTGTTAAACAAATCAGATGGTGGAGACCAGATGTTTCCACAGGCTTTCCCTATTTGTTCATTCATTAAAATTGGTGCTTTAAAACCATCTGAATTTCCAGGTACTCCATGAAGCATTTTTTACTATGTAAGCTCCCACTGAGCTTCCCCTTAAAGCTTCAAATTAAAAGAACAGACCCAAGTCCAGGGTTCAGTCCAGTGTTTTATATACATCATAGGGTACCTAACAAATGTAAGCCCTTCTTCCCGTGTCTGTTCTTAAGCCATTTCTAACTGTCTTGAATGTCTTCCACCTAATTGGACTCTTATTTCAAGTCTCTTCATGCTTCATACATTTCTTCTCCCAGCTAGTACATTCATTATTCAGTCATCAAACACTCACTCTGTACCTCAGTCTGCTCCTTCTCTACACTCATCTCCCGGACTCCTCATGTGACTCCTCAGGTGACTCTCCAACCACCCTGCATCACTGTGGTCCCCGACAGGATGGTGTCACTCAGTGTAAATTTCAGTCTTTGTAACATGCATTAAAATATAGTTTTGATATCCTCTGAGTCAGATAAATGAAAACAGTCACTTTGATGAAATTGACAAGGCATTAATGGTGCACATGGGCACAGCTGGGACTGATGGGGGACGTAAAATGCCTTTCAGATTGGTGCTCCATCAAGTGCATGGGCTCCTACAAAGTCCCAGTGGAATCTTTAAGACTTTGCAAATGCTGGAAGGTCGTAATGCTTCTTCGTAACCTCTTTCTCCTGGAGAACTCCAACTCAAGGTTCGGCAAAGATCCAGCTACCTCCAGGAAACATTTTTCTCTTTTTTCTTTATTTTGGAAAAATGTGAACATAAGCAACCGTAGAAAGAATACTAGTGAATCCCCATGTCTCACCAATCAACCAAATTCAACACTATCATCTCAGGTCCAATGTTGTTTCCTTTCGGACCTGGAGGTGGGGAATGGAGTTCAGACTTTTTCTGAAGGACAGCAGGGAGCCCTTAATAGGTTTTAAACAGGAAAATAGCATGATAAAATTTGCTTTTCAGCAAAAAACACTCTGATCTTAGAATGGAAGATTGGTTAGGAAGAGGCAAGACTAAACTTAGGGATACCAGGAAGGAAGGCATTGCTGGAAAGTAGGTGAAAACTTAAAATACATAAACAAATGGAATAAGCTGTGATCTTGCAGTGGGAGCCATGCTTTAGCACTAGCAGGGGATGGGGAGGAAAAATTCCTAGCCTGGGAGTCTGCCAAGGATTCTTGCAGAATGGTAAGGCTTGAGTTTGTTCTTGAAGCAAAGTTAAGACAAGCAGCTCTAACTGTACTCTGGTGCAAAGAGAGTTTACTCAGCAAAGAACATTGTTTATGGTGCATTGATAATTAAACTTGACCCACCATTCGCCATGCTCCACCAACCTTCGCTTGGAAGGACCTAGCATATGTGCGTTGTTATTTTAATGAACAGCATTTCCACCTCACCCTCCCCTTCCAAATCCCAGCAAGTCTATATGGTGCTTTAAGAGTCGTTACCGTGGGCGCTCACACTTCCAGCATAAAACCTCAAATGAATGCTTCTTGCAACCACTTTGCTTTCTCATTGAGGCTGTTCAAATGTCAGTGGTTTTAGCACTGAGCTTAACCTTTATGCATTTTCAGCAGAGTTTCAGAAACACAGACTGTGCTGGGTTTCTCTCACGGTGGCGGGCGGGGGAATGTGGTGTACACAGAGTTATAAGCCAAGGATGCTGGCAGCTCCATCAAACTGCTTTCGAGACATCATACAAGTCATGGAGCTTGATCACACCCAAATGCCAAGCACAAAATAGTTATTCATTTCTTCACTCATTCAACAAAATATTTACCGAAGTCCTACTATGCGACAAACATTCTTAGAGGCAATGGCATCATAAGACTGAACGAGATGAAGTGCCTGTTTTCATGAAGCTTATAGTCCAGTGGAAGAGAAAGATCACTAAACAAATAATGGATCAAGTGGCAATAAGTGCTATATAGGAAAATACATCATGAGAAGAAGGCTAGAGCACTGGAATGAATGGAAGCAGTACTCCAGTAGATTCTAATGAATGGGGGGGGGGGTCATACTTTATGTGAGTGATGAGGAAAGAGCCTCAGTTATCTTTTTCACTTTAGAAATACCAGAAGATAATTGACCCAAATGTTAACACTATGCAGTTCATTTTCATCATTTGTGGATCCCATGTTTGTGAATTTGCCTACTTGCCTAAAATTTATTTGTAACCCCCAAATCAATCCCTGTGGCACTTTCATGGTCATTCAAGGACACGTGCAAGCAGTGGAAAATCTGAGTCACCTGACGTACACATTTCCAGTTGAGGTCCAATGAGGTGATGCTCTGCCTTCTTGTTTCTGGTCTTATATTATGAACAAATGTCTTTTTTGCGGTCTATTTAGTGGCACATTTTTAAAATTGTTGTGCTTTTTTTGGTGATTTGCAATTTAAAATGCACCCCCAAGCATAGTGCTGAAGTGCTGTCTAGTGTTCCTAAGCTCAAGAAGGCTGTGATGTGCCTTACAGAGAAAATACCTGTGTTAGATAAGCTTCTTTCAGCTGACATTGGCTAAGTCCAATGTTAAAGAGTTAGCAATATACATTAAAAAGGTGTCTTTAAACAAAATGGTTCAGTATTCCCCAATTCAGTGTTCTCAGTGGCTTTATAGACTACAACTACAGCAAATAATAAGAATCGACTGTCCCCCTCCCATTTTTTCTTTCTACTACCACATACCCAGAGCAGCACCCTAGTATTGTTGCAAAACTATAGACTTTAAAGTTAAACAGATCTAGATTTTAATCCTGGGTCTGCTGCTTATATCTATGTGGTTGACTATCTGCAGAATAGTTAATCTCACTGGGTCTCAATTTTATGATTGATAAGATAGACATATTAACACTTACCTTCCAGAATGCAAATTAAAACCACAATGAG